>NW_019394557.1:0-84226 GCF_000612105.2 Orussus abietinus | reverse complement strand
TATGAAAAATGAAATTTCGCGAGTTTCAGGACCATCATTAGGGTCTCCGTATGCATGTACTAAAATTTGAAACGATTCGGTTCACCCAGTTCGGAGAAAACTTTTATAAACGATTTGACCCCTCAGAGAGGCCTTTCACATCCCCTTAAGAGAGATCCGGAAGGTCCAGTGGAGCTGTGGGACGGCCGGACCCGGATGGCCAACGAACTGTTAATAAATAAGGGGCTGGGGCGAGGGGCCTTAGCCCCATAGAGGTCCCGATGCCCCCAATTATGCGGCACCCAGTGTAAAATACCAAAATTCCAATTAAAAAAAAATTTGTTTACTTTTTGAACCAAGGTTGTATTAGTAAAAACCTTACACCAGCTTTTAGGGGAAAGGGGAGTAGAGCGTATGATAGGGTAATAGTCACAAGAATTAGCACCATAAGGTTTAGGCTAAGCTTATGGGCACTGAACCGAACCTCCCCTAAGGAATCCCAATAAGGGATAAACCGTGTCCTTGAGACGAACGACAGCCAGTATTTTTTGTTACGTCAAAATAATACCAAATCTTGATCCGCACTCAATCACCTTACATGCAGCACAGATCAAACGCCCTTTTTGGCCACCAATTCAATCGTAGAGCCAGGGAGTGGGGTGCACAGAGGGTCAAGGACGGAAAGAAACAAGAGTAGGGGTATTACCAATTAACAAACCTTTATTAATAATCAACAAATTTAAAATTTCCTCTCAAATACAATTCTGGGTGTTGCCGAAATATACGGGTTCAATGATCGGAGCAATGCGCAGATAAAAGAATCAAAATTCCAAAGATACGCGATACAGTGAAATGACAAATACCAGAAGTTCGAGATCACGAACCTTCCTAAACAAAAATTGAATCCGGGGGTCCTTCATGTCGCACTACAGGTGGGGTTGTACCCAAATTCAATACCAACATTTTAAGACCAAAATCTAAGAGCAAACTTTAAGAGCAAAATTCAAGAACAAAATTTTAGAACAAAATTCAAGAACAAAATTTAACAACAAAATTTAAGAACAAAATTCAAGAACAAAATTGTAAAGACAAAATTTTGAAGGCAAAATTAAGAGCAAAATTTAAGAGTATGACTTTAATATAAGAGAATTATCAATTGATTAGGATAGTACTTGATAAGATTTCTTAAGGAATCAAAACTTCTAATTACAAAATTATGTAGCAAAAAAATAGATAATTCGAATTAAATATCGATAAGGCACCACTAGAAACAATTCCGGGATCGCTTAAAGTTAGGAGGGAAACACTCACAATAGTACATTCAAAGAAATACATAAAATGCACAGATCAATATCAAATACAGGTTCAGTGGACATGCAAATTGCGCAATCAAATTTCTATATTAACTCGCAGAAACAAAATACAATACTCCAGAAACCACAAGCAACTCCCATCACCGTGTGTGTTGAAAATTAAATTTAACTTCCGAATTACAAATTTAACATTGCGCGAGACTCGACTAAGTCGGAAAAAACAATCTAACTCTGCAAAAATACGCAATCGAAAATCATAAAATCTCAATCAATTCAATACCACATTTAGAGTAACTCTCAAAATTGAATATCCGGGCAATGGTTTCGACAGTGAAAGTAACACCGATAATGTGGAAAATTAATCACGCAGTAACGCTCAACATTCAAAGAATCTGAATTTAAGAAGCAGAGAAATTTCCTTTAATTCGGAGCGAATGAAGAATAATTCCAAAGGAAAAGTTACAGAATGGCCGACACAGTAATATTCGAAATCAGAAAATCAGACGATTGGCAACGCAACAAATTTTTACAAGTGACACAAAATATTTGCACATAAGAGGTTTACACAAATGACACGGTAATATGTGCAGAATAATGGGTGATTGAGTGAAGTTTGCCGAACGGATTCGTATATAAAATGATAATTCAACCAACGCACGGATTTAACTGATTTCACTTCACTGAACAACTCGAATTTATTATAAGGTTGCGAACCCTCAAGGTTAGAAAAGGTTCATACGCAAACGACCCAATTCACACTAACTGAAGTTTGATTTTAATAACATTAACAGTAAATAGATTTTCCTCCAGATCAGTCAAAAACCGAATTTATTCACTTAAGGGAATGAAACTTTATTCAAGATACACACTTCACCGACAACCGAGGTGACATCCGAATAACCCACGCAATTCAAGCACCGTTCGTGAAACTCATAAACAATAAAATCAAATACACGATTTCAATAACCAACAGCACAAATAAATGTTTGAATAGAGGCCATCCACATTAAATAAAATTCCATACAGTAAATTTCGACCGATTAAAATTTCAACTTTCTTTCGGGTTCCGCAGGTAATTAATCGTGACAGATAGCTAACTCTTAATCGCCGTACACAAATCTCGATCGGCGGCTAATGACACTTTCCGGTAAACGCGATATCAAATCTGAATTTTAACAACTCGATCCCGAAAAATAATTCCCGAACTGTAGTTCCCCGAGTAGTAGTGTAATCCCCGAAAAATAGGATCGGATTTTCGACCAGTCGCGATCTTAAAGGAGATAGATCGCGCGAGGGACTTAGAATAATTTCCTAAGCGGAGCGTCAGCTGATCTCTCCGTAGGCTCTTTAAGAAGGGGATAGACCGGAAAGGAAATACTATCCGCGAGGTACAATACTATAAAATGACGATAATAAAAATGGAGATAGGAAATTGCGGGATATTAGGGTAAAATATATGCGAACCGAACTAGTTCGAGGTGTAACGCGAAGGGACTTCAAAATATTAATTACTTCGACAAAGGAACTGAAACCGCAAATAATTGCGCGAGGGATGATCTTTAAATTAAACTAGGACTGATCGGTTTTCCGATCTTTTCAAGGGGAAGGAAACATACCATGTAGGCAAGAGAGGAACTGAGGAAATTTACTCGAAGGGACTTTCGCACATTAAGCCGTGCGTGAAATAAGAAGTCAGGACGGTCCCGAGGGACTTAGAAAATTCAACGTCGTCCTGGAGAGTGAGAGAGATTAAACCGGATATTGGGGAAATATCGTAATATTTCCGAAACGGTCTCCGACTAAAGCTTAAACCGGAGAGATAGAACTTTTTAAAGATATGGTGTCGTTAAGAAACAAAACGAAATTAATTATTATCGAAAATCGCTTCGAACTCGGACAGGATACAAACACCAGTTGCCGAGGGGCGAAGAAGATAGAAAATTATAGGAAGAAAGGTCTTCGGCCGAAAATCGTCGCGATTTCGCCGGATAAGGAAATAGAGCTGGAAAAGCAAAGCGACATACGTCTTTCGCCACGCGGCGCTCGCTCTGCGCTACGCGATGCGGAAACGGGCCGTTCGGCCCCGAGGGATAAGGAAAAGGAAAGGCGCGTGCGCGCCGGGTGACACGGACGGCCCTCTGGCCGCCTCGTGGCCTCCTGGTTCGCGGCCTCGCGAACTCGAGATTTTCGGGGAATTTCCTACGAAAAAGGCTCAGTGAGGAGTTTACACGGGAAGTGCGGAGTCCGGATCACTCGATCCGGGCCGCAAAAGGGATTCTACTTCTATTCTTGGGGCGTTTTAATCATTAATTTTTCCCTGAAAATTTTNAAATAGTGCGAAAACACGTGAAGCGAATATTACACAAATATTATAAATATAATATTCTAACGTGTTTTACAAATATTTCAAATGCCTGCTAAATATTTACAAAATGTACGATGTTAGTTACATATAAAGAAAATTGAAGATGAATATTTTGTGCTACTAGAGGAAGCTTTCTTTATATTGAAAATGCGCCTTTGCCAACCTTTCGTTATGCTTCGATTCTCACTGCAATGCGCGCAGTTTGTCAACTTTTTTATAAATTAGACAAATAGAACTCTTACAGTGAAGAATGAGAAGCATTTCGCCATTTGCTTTTCGTCGGGTTATTTTGATTTGAAAAGCCGAGTATGTTAGTTTTGTATATATTGCGACGGGATTTCCTGCCCCGGTCGGCAAATCGTCCTACGCCCGGGCTCAAGTCTGGACCAGGGGTCGAGCTCGGTCTTCGACCCTTCCGACGGCCCGATTTATTTAGGGCGCCAAGTGCGCGCGCGCACCTCGGGCTGTCGGGACCCGGTATCCCGGAACACGATGACCCCGCCTGCTAATCGCGGCCCCCGGACGTAGCCGACCGGCCACTCAGCCCCGCGAGGACCTTACGCCCTTCGCGGCACGGCAGAGGTGGGGGGTTCGGCGCGGTTCCCTCCGAGTGCGAAGGTGTCCCTTCCGGTCCTACGGTTCGGCGGGAATTACGGGAGGGCAAAGAAGAGATAATGATATGGTGGCGATAACGAATCCCAACGGGATCGACTTTTATTTGTGGGCCGCTCACTTGGATCGCGCCCGATAACCAATTAGGCGTTACAGAGAAAAAGGGGGCGCCCGTCGAACGGGACGGGCGCTTGGCGGGGCGCAAAAACAATAAAATTGGGTCGCGGTGGAATTAGGGATTCCCCTCGGTAGGGGACCCTACGGGCACAACGCCCGGCCGGGAAGACTTATTGGGCCCCCTTGGTGCCTCGATCAGGGCCCGGCGCCCGGAAACTGCGCACTCGAAATGGCGCCGGCCCGCGGTCGGCACCCTATCCTCGCCCACCGCGTCCTGCGCGCACGCATCCTCGGAATTGACGATTTCTTTCACGGTATGGGGGCTTGGTAAAATAGGCGGGCGAGGATCTCTTCCCGGACCTTCGTACGGACTCTACCACGGAACGCGATCCCGACACTCCTTCGGCCCACGAGGACCGGAAGGTGCCGCCCAGCGCGACAATGGCGGCCCGGACCCGATCCGCCACGCGGTCATCGGCCAACCGCACGCCCGAAACCCGGGTGTCGGCACCCTCCAGCCGTCGTCGGGATTCCGGCTCACAATTGACGCGACGCTAAATCCGGGACGAACGCGAGAAACGGCGGACGGCGAAATTGACTCGCGACAATATCGGCGGGACAGAACACAGCGCGACTTAGGAAGCCCCCTGGGCAGGTTCGGGCTCACCGGTCGCCGGTCTCTGGGTGGGCCTTCCTCCCGCGGAAGGGCAGCGCAGCGGTTGCTCGGCGGGACACTCTCCCCGGGACGGGACGATCCCCGGCTACGGCAGGCGTCGGTACGGGACGGTCCTTGTCGGGAAGGCTCTGCACTGCCTCACTGTCCTCGGGAGGTCCTTCCGCGTGGCTAGTCCCCTTGGCAATGGCGGTGTCGTTGACCGGCCTTCCGCTTCCGCCTTGATGTTCTCCTAGCGGGCCTCGCGGGATCTAATTCCGGGAGCCGACCTGCCCTCTGGCCCCACCGAAGTGGGTCACTAGGCCGACTAATTAGGTCGGCCACCGGCCGATGGCAGCAGGTCCTCCTAATTGCGGGCGCTCACGTGTCCCCCGGGATTGGGCAACCGGCGGTACTCCTCAGCCGGCGCGCAGTACCTTGGTACCTAGCGTCTCAAAGCCACCCTTTTTCTTTATTTTCTAGTTCCCCCGCCTTAACCTAATGACTGCCAAGGGGACCCCTCCGCACTCCGGCCTTTCATATACCCCTTGTGACGGGTGGGGAAATTCACCACGTCACAATATACATATATAAATGACGGTACAAACATGCAAATTGTACGACTGTTTATACGGACTTTATTATTTCTAAAGTCGCATGTTTTGTTTCTAAGGCGACTTAGAAGCAAGTGAAGCTTTCTTTGCATTAAAAGTACGCCTTTTGTTATTTGCTTTTCGTCGGGTTATTTTGATTTGAAAAGCCGAGTATGTTAGTTTTGTATATGTATATATAAATGTCGGTACAAACATGCAAATTGTACGACTGTTCATACGAACCTTGTTATTTCTAACGTCGTATGCTTTACTTCTAAGGCGACAGGAAAGCAACTGAACCTTGAACGGGTCCTACCGTNGATTTGCACGGATGTGCGAACCATACGAGGGGCGGGTTGGTCGTTTCCAGCAGATCCGGTTCGATCTAGTTGAAGGAAAAATAATTTTTAAATTTTAATTTTAAAACCCCCCATGTTTCCTGTGGGTCCTGGTAGAAGGCAAGCCGATACCAGCCCTAGTGGACTCGGGAGCAACCAAATCCTATATAGGGCCTAGGCTAGCCGAGGTTTTTAGGGGAGCTATCCGCCCCGTACTGGGAAAGGTGCGGGTCGCTAATGGACATTTGGCCGAGAGCGAGGGCGAAGCCGCTCTCGAATTGAAAATAGGGGCAACAAGGAAAACGTTAAGTTTCACTATTCTGAGAACACTCTGTCAAGAATGCATATTGGGCATGGATTTTTGAATGGCATTTCAGATTCGGATGGATTATAGGAGCGGGAAATGGGCTACGTCAGACGGAGAATGGCACCCATTATGGGAAGGGCAGACCTCTCCCCCNTTGGTTCTAGTCCATGATAAGTTAATAAATTTTTTTATGAAAAATGAAATTTCGCGAGTTTCAGGACCATCATTAGGGTCTCCGTATTCATGTACTAAAATTTGAAACGATTCGGTTCACCCAGTTCGGAGAAAACTTTTATAAACGATTTGACCCCTCAGAGACGCCTTTCACATCCCCTTAAGCGTTTTCGAGAGTTATCGATCGTTTTTCGAGCGTGTCGAGCGTGTCGAGCGTTACCAATCGTTTTCGCGGGTTTTTCAAGTGTTTCCGAGCCATATCGAAGGTCGTACAATGCCATTGAGTGTTAAGTGCAGTAGAGTGCCGAAGAATGCCGGAGAGTGCCGGAGAGTTACCGGAGAGTTGCCGGAGAGGGCCGCAGGGTTACAGTGGAGTGTCGGAGAGTGCCGGAGAGTCGCCGGAGAGTGTCACAGAGTGTCGCAGAGTGCCGGAGAGTGACGGAGAGTTATCGGGGAGTGCCGGAGAGTGCCGCAGAGTGCCGGAGAGTGCCGGAGAGTGTCGGAGAGTGCCAGAGAGTTACCGGGGAGAGCCAAAGAGTGTTGCAGAGTGACAGCAGAGTGCCAGAGAGTGCCGGAGAGTGCCGGAGAGTGCAGGAGAGTGCCGGAGAGTTACCGGAGAGTACCGGAGAGTGCCAGAGAATGCCGCAGATTGCCGCAGCGTTACAGCAGAGTGCCAGAGAGTGCCGGAGTGTGCCGGAGAGTTGCCGGAGAATTGCCGCAGAGTGCCGGAAAGTACCGGAGAGTGCCGGAGAGCTGCCGGAGAGGGCCGCAGGGTTACAGTATAGTGTCGGAGAGTGCCGGAGAGTTACCGGAGAGTGCCAGAGTGTAGCGGAGAGTTGCCGCCGAGTGCAGGAGCGTGCCGCAGAGTTACAGCAGAGTGCCGCAGAGTCTCGGAGAGTGACAGAGAGTTACCGGGAAGTGCCGGGGAGTGCCGCAGAGTGCCGTAGAGTGCCGGAGAGATGCCAGCGAGTGCCGGAGTGTTGCGAGAGAGGGCCGGAGAGTTGCCGCAGTGAGTCGGTGAGAGTCCGAGAGTGCCGGAGAGTGCCGGAGAGTGCCGGAGAGTGCCGGAGAGTGCCGGAGAGTGCCGAAGACTGCCGGAGAGTGCCGGAGAGTGCCCGAGAGTGCCGCAGAGTTACAGCAGAGTGCCGGAGAGTGCAGGAGAAGGCCGGAGAGTGCCGGAGAGTGCCGGGGAGTGCCGGAGAGTGCCGAAGAGTCACGGAGAGTTGCCGCAGAATGCCGGAAAGTACCGGAGAGTGTCGGAGAGCTGCTGGAGAGTTACTGGAGGGTGCCGGAGAGAGTCGGAGAGTTGCAGGAGAGTGCCGCAGAGTTACAGCAGAATGCCGGAGAGTGCAGGAGAAGGCCGGAGATTGCCGGGGAGTGCCGCAGAGTTACAGCAGAGTGCCAGAGAGCGTCAAAGAGGGCCGCAGAGTGCCGCAGAGTGCTGAAGAGTGCCGGAGAGAGCCGGAGAATTACCGGAGAGCGCCGGAGAGTGTCGGAGTGTTGCCGCAGAGTGCCGCAAAGTGCCGGAGAGTGCCGGGGAATTACCGGAGTGTGCCGCAGACTGCTGGAGAGTTGCCGCAGAGTGCCGGAAAGTCCCGGAGAGTGCTGGAGAGTGCCGGAGATTTTCCGGAGAGATGTCGGAGAGTGCCGGAGAATGCCTCAGAGTTACAGAGAGTGCCGCAGAGTCGCCGTAGTGTGCCGCAGAGTTACAGCAGAGCGCCACAGGGTGCCAGACTGTGCCAGAGAGTTGCCGGATAGTGCCGGAGAGATGCCGGGGAGTTGCCGCAGAGTGCTGGAGAGTGCCGGAGAGTGTCGGAGAGTTGCCGGTGAGTGCCGGTGAGTGCCGGAGAGTTGCCGCAGAGTGCCGGAGATAGCCGAAGAGTGTCGTAGAGATGCCGGTGTGTGCCGGAGAGTGCCGGAGAGTGCCGCAGAGTGCAGGAGAGTTGCCGCAGAGTGCTGGAGAGTGCCGGAGAGTTGTCGGAGAGTTGGCGCAGAGTGCCGGATAGTGCCGCAGAGTTTCCGGAGAGTGCCGCAGATGGCCGCAGAGTGCCCTACAGTGCTCTAGAGTGCCCTAGAGTGCCCTACAGTGCCCTAGAGTGCTCTACAGTGCCGTAGAGTACCGTAAGGTGCCGCAGAATGCCATAGAGTGCCGTATAGTGCATTACATTGCATTAGAGTGCATTATAGTACTGCAGCACTCTAATTATAGTGCATTAGAATGCCTTAATTAGCACTCTAATCAGAGTACTTTGTTAAAGGGCTTTTATTAGAACTCTAATTAGAGTGCTGTTATGCACTCTAATTATGGCACCCTAATTAGAGTGCTAATAACGGTCCTCTAACAAAGGCACCTTGAATAGAGTCCTAATTAAAGCACTCTAATGCCCTATAATTATGGTACTATAATTAGAGTGCTGTTGTACTCTAATGCACTCTACTGCAATATAATGCACTCTACGGCACTCTACGGCATTCTACGGCACCCTTCGGTACTCTACGGTACTTCAGGGCACTGTAGGGCACTGTAGGGCACTTCAGGGCACTCTATGGCACTTTACGGTACTCTGCGGCAACTCTCCGACACTCTCCGACACTCTCCGGCACTCTTCGGCACTCTCCGGCACTCTGCGGCCCTTTGCGGCACTCTCCGGCATTCTCCGGCCCTCTGCGGCAACTCTCCGGCACTCTGCGGCACTCTCCGACACTCTTCGGCACTCTGCGGCAACTCTCCGGCACTCTGCGGCACTCTCCGGCACTCTCCGGCACCCTGCGGCAACACTGCGGACACTCTGCGGCAACTCTGCCGGTCTCTCCAGCAACTCTCCGGCACATTCCGGCACTCTGCGGCATCTCTCCGGCTATCTGCGTCTCTCTGCGACAACTCTCCTGCACCTTTTGGCACTCTCCGGCACTCTACGGTCCTCTGTGGCCCCCTGCGGCACTCTCAGGCACTCACCGACACTCTGCGGCAACTCTCCGGCGCTCTCCGGTACTCCGCGGCACACTCCGGCACTCACCGACACTATGCGGCAACTCTCCGGTACTCTCCGGCAACGCTCCGGCGTTCTCCGGCACTCTCCGGCACTCTCCGGCACTCTTCTGCGTCAATTTTGCGGCAACTCTGCGACAACGATCCGGCACGCTCCGGCAACTCTCCGGTACTTCTCCGGCACTCTCCGGCACTCTGCGTCAATTTTGCGGCAACTCTGCGACAACGATCCGGCACGCTCCGGCAACGCTCCGGCGCTCTCCAGCACGTTTCGGCACTCTACGGCACTCTCCGGCAACTCTCCGGCACTCTTCGGCAATTCTGCGGCCCTCTGCGGCCCTCTCCGGCACTCTGCGGCAACTCTCCGGCACTATCCGGGTCTCTCCGGCAGTCTCCGGCACTCACCGACACTCTGCGGCAACTCTCCGCCACTCTACGGCACTCTCCGGCAACTCCCCAGCAACTCTCCGGTACTCTCCGGCAACTCTCCGGCACTGTATGGCAACTAACTCTCCGCCACTCTCCGACATTCTCCAGCAACTCTCCGGCACTGTCCGGCAACTCTCTGGGACTCTGCGGCAACTCTCCGGCTCTCTACTGCACTTAACACACGCAACGGCACTGTACGGCCTTCGATAACGCTCGACAACGCTCGAAAATGCTCTGAAAATGACCGAGAAACGCTCGAAAAACGATAGATAACGCTCGGAAAACGCTCCATAACGCTCCAAAAGACTCTAAAAACGCTCGGAGACGTAAAAAACGGTCGAAAAACGCTCGATAACCCTTGACAACGCTCGAAACCTCTCTGAAAATTAACGAGAAACGCTCCAAAACTTTCGAAAACGGTCGAAGATCGCTCGATAACGCTCGAAAACGCTTGAAATCGCTCGAAAAAGGCTCGATAATGCTCGAAAACACTCAAAGACGCTCGATAACGCTCGATAACGATAGTAGGGAAATGTAAGAATCATACGCTAAATGACTCGGCGTATATCCGGGGTTAGGTAAGCCTCGGGAGGATTTTTCGCAGCATTCGACTCTCACGCATACTCTTCGAGCGAAGCGCCGAACGCACACATACTCAACGTCTCGACCCGTAGCTTGGCGCTTGTCTGGTTGGGACGCGCGAAGATTTCGAAGAGCGATCGCACTCACGCAGATTCGCTGCATGAGAGTTCCGTACGCGACACCGACGCGTGCCACAAAGTTCCGCATCACGTCGACTTCGAGGCAACAATGTACTTATTTGTAGTAGATAAGTAGATAAAGTTAAATGGAGCGTCACGGGTTTTCTTCCCTTACCATCAAAAGCGAGCAATGTCGGTAAGCATAAGTAAGCCACCACCGTCAACTGCCGCATGGTATTACCATCACGAGTACGTGAACCGCCAACGGCGACTGGTAGATGGTACCACCATCGCGAGTGCGCGGGCTCCTATCAGAAATTCGTTGCGCCGCCCTTGGGGGCAAAAAACGGTGAAAGCTAATGTACGAAACTAGAGGGCAGCACAGGTTGCTATCGACGATCCTGCCCGTGAGCAATCTCCCAACTCATCTCTGTCTGAGATAAGTTGGGTGATCGCTCACGGGCAGAGTCGTGTGGGGTCGTGCGTCCGCCTCCTGTGCTGCCCTCTGGTTTCGTACATTAGCTTTCACCGTTTTTTGTCCCCAACGCCGGCGCAACGAATTTCTGGAAACGGCTCGCACACTTGAGGCGGGCCCGGGACGAAGTCCGGCCATCAACCACCAAGGGCGTGGCGCGCGACGAGCGCGATGCGTTCAGGACGGGGCATACTGTGTTACCCCGTGCTCATTACTGTACTTACTTGGAACGAATAGACGACTACGTCGAAAAATGTTTTAAAACGGTTGAAAATCGGAAAGGTAGACTTTGTGACCAATTCTAGAGCGCACGTGGAAACCCGCTCCTTTTTCTGTAATAATAAAACAATAACTATAGATAAAGTGGTGAAATATATTCGACAATCCCCCCCCCACACTCTATCTATAGTGGTGCCATCTACCAGTTGCCGTTGGCGGCCCACGTACATGTGATAGTAGTACCATGCGGCAATTGACGGTGGTGGTTTACTTACGTTTATCAACACTGCTCGTTGTTGATGGTAAGGGAAGAACACTCGTGGCGTCCTCTTTGACTTTACCCTTCACTTACCTTATTTATTTTATCCGCAAATGATACAGGCGAAACTACAACGTGGGTGCTCGAGAGTTGAGTTATACTTTATATACAATTTTTATAAGCTACGGATATTAATTAAAGAATAATGAATGTTTCCTATGGAGCACATAAAACCTAGATGGAAGCTGATACCCAAGAACATAGCTTGACGTAGCGGTATGACGTCAGGTGTAACGTATGTATGTACGTGTCGCAACTTCAAATTCTTAAGGAAGGGAAGCGTGGGTATGGTTTTTTACGCAAATTTTTTTCGTCATGTTTTACAGTTCATAGCAATCGCACAAAATACATTGCAGTTACGTAATTTTTGATTATGGATTCAGCTTTTCATTATTTGTTTTAATGTCCCTAAGGTGATTTTAATAATGAATGTGAAATTAATTAAAATCGTACCGTATGGTAACAGTATCAATCTTTCTTATGGTTAGTATCATTATTTAGTTACCCATGTTGCTGCCGTTATCTCATTCATTGCAAATATGTTAATTATAATCATCATTTTGAGAATAAGCTCGGAAGTTAAAAATCTCTGGTTCGAGTATTTGTCCCGTACATTAGTAACTTTACTGCAAAACATTTGTCCTGAAATATTCCGCCTCACGGTAAAACAATGGTAATTAACGAAATTTCAATAACATCGTTAAATACCGAGCACGTGAGTCATGAACGACGTGGATCGCACCAGTCGGCAAAAGATAAAAAAAGATGAAAAAACTTTCAAGTATGTACATTGTTGCCCCCGAAGTCGACGCGATGCGGAGCTTTGGGGCACGCGTCGATGTCACGTACGAAACTCCCATGCAACGTATCTGTGTGGCACCGCCATCGCGAGTGCGCGAGCCGCTTCCAGAAATTCGTTGCGCCGTCCTTGGGGGCAAAAAACGGTGAAAACTAACGCAAACTAACGTATGAAAGCAGAGGGCAGGACAGAATGCGATCGCGCGACCCTGCCTGTGAGTAAAGAATACAGATCTCTCCACTGAGTCTCTCTCTCCTAGAGACTTATGAATTCTTTGCTGTGAGCAATGTCTCAACTGATCTCTGGTTTTATAATGTTTTGTGATTTTTAAATATTTCTGAGTTGAATTAATGCGGAAGAAATCGAAAGCATGACATAAAAATGGAAGCCTGCGAGAAGAATTTCTTTGGCGTTTATCTTTTAAATTGTTTGAACCCCAATTATAAAGGCAGGACGTATATAGGTTATACAGTGAATCCCCAACGTAGAATTAAACAGCACAATGCAGGAAAGCATTTTGGTGGTGCCTGCAAAACTAATAATAAAGGACCTTGGTAAGAAAACATGAAAATTCATTCACCAATAAAGTAATAGTTAAATATAAGATTGTTTTTGGTATAAGCTCACCGAGTTTAAGGAACCGATTGTACGCACTTTGAGAACTAATAGTTCTCATATTTAATTGCATGTAAAATCTTAACGCTTAAAATATTAAATTGTACAACCAAAAATTTGGTGTACCTGACTTATTCCATTTGAAATATTTTACATAAGCATGAGACGACTTATGCAGTTATATTGTAAACCCAAAATATATGTGTTATCCAATAAAAGTATTATCTGACAAGCTAAGGTGCCTTGTTTTTACGTTTTTGTTAAATTATGTTGTTTTTAGGACTATGGTATTAATCGTTTATGGATTTCCAAGTTCAACGTCGGCATTGCGAGTACGTATCCAGTTTTAAAAATTATTTGCATTTGGGAAATTATTGTATAAAGATGTTGCTTAACGTACTTTTAGTTTGAGTGGGCTTGGCAGCATCCAGCGATCAGCCGTCGACTAAAACACGTTCCTCGGCGCAAGAGTCGGCAAAAGGTCTTTGATTTTTGCCTTCTTGTTTTATCGGAGATGTTGAAAGTAGGACCCTGGGTTCGTTTGCCTTTAACTTTGCATTGGTTAGATTCTGAATTCGCTGATAAATATTCGTATAGCATTTCGCCACCAATGCACATGCCAATCACCTATGGAAGTGTTACATCTAAAAAGAATACAACAAAGAGTAAAAAAAAAAGGAGCGAAAAAGATACTTTTTACGAGGCCAAAGACTCCTTAGCATTATGTTCTTTATGTGGCTTGATAGTCAATGCCGAGGACAAAGTGACGTGTATCAAGTCTGACTGCCTTCTGGTTGCCCATTTAATTTGTCTGGCTGAGGAATTCTCTAAGGATGAAATGATTCTACCAATCGATGGAATTTGTCCCGCTTGTAAAACAAATGTCTTGTGGGGTGATCTCATTCGCAAAAAAATAGGACATAACTTGCATTTAACGGACAATGATAAAGACGATTAAACACTGTTAGGTAATTGAACTATCGTAAGTAGATAAATAAATGCCCTTTAATTAGTTACATTTGATGCTCAGTGTAATACTGTTATCATAATATTATACATTCTTGTATTGTAAATATATAAACGTAAAATTAATCAACGGAACAATAAAAATAACGTCTGTATTTGTTTCAGTTTGAGATAACAATTGTTTCATGTAGTTAATTAATACGTAATGCTGCGCTTGTTCCCGTTATTCAAGTGCGTATCGGTACCAAACGCTTCGCGCATATTTTATAATAATTGGTAGCCACTACCTAGTTACCTCTCACGGCCTACAATCGATACGCCACAATAAATTCCACGCCCTACAATCGATAACCGTGTTACCGACGTTACACCATTACATAAAGGGAAATCGGACATCGGTATCGTTGCACCAAGGTCAAGGTATTCAAACAAATCAATTTCTTTGATTAAAAATCACTTGGTGCAATCTTCTAATCCACGTTCATAAACAAATTAAAAACAACTCCTGAAAGAATATCTCAAGTACATAAAGAAGATGTACATATAAGTTTGCGAAGAGGCACAAAAGGTACGAAGACTAGAAATGTGTAGAGGTGTTAAACATTGGAGCTGTCGAAACAAAATTCTACGGAGTGCCATTACTACCTTCCATGAGATGAAATATTCAAGAAAGTTGGAGATTACGCATTTTACACTAATTGCATAATTAATTAAGTAATCCTAATCTATACTGCTAAAATAATTTACTATGAGCCTAAATTTAGTGTACTTTTTGCAGCGACATTTTGCTGCAAGACCCATTCGGATTTTTCTTTTTATTGAGACTTTCGCCGTTTTCACGAGCAATTCTTGATTTTGATAATTTCCTCTAATCGTTTGTAGTCATTATTTTCAGAAGAAAGCCGAGGTGTAATCGTCATCACCGTAATCCCCGTACTCGTTGACTCCTGGAGGAACGAAAATCCCTCCAAGAACTCCGGAAAGGTTTTCTCCGAGTCCCATTGATGAAGCTACCCCGAAGACGAGCCTCATCACTACCAGTCTTACGAAATTCACTATATTCGTCTCTTTACTCTGCAAAACTAGTTGCTTCGTGTACTTCTTCTTGCACTCGACAAAGCCGACCTGCAAATCGGGAAGACATTAATTATTAGGCAGGTCAGATACTTATTAAGTACTTCTAAAAGACTTTTGTGTGTTGAAAAAGTGAAAAGAAAAGTGTTTCAGAATTTTTTGACCCACCTAATAAAATTAAGCGAAACGTTTTTTTGCGTCATTATCATTTTTATAGCGCTTGTTTATTTCCGATCAGTAAACGTACTTATTAACAATTTCACGAATGAAAATAAATGCCAAGTACAGAATTATACAACATATTTTAAAGAATATTTCTAAAGATTGCCAATCGATTTGAAATTATTTGGATAATTTATGTACAATTATAATCTAAATGATAGAATGTCATTTCTACGGCGCTTTTTTATTTCCAATCAATAAACGCATTTATTAGAAAACAACGAAAGAAAAGAAATGCCGAGCGTGGAATTCTTCAAAAGATTTTTAACACTAGAACAACTGGCAGATTTTTTTTTATAGGATGAGCTATTTGAAACAAGTCATTTTGACCCGTTCTAGTGTTAAGAAATCATTTCGTAAATTGCGTTCAGTAATTTCACGCTCAAGCTTGGCTTTCATGAAATATTGTCAACTTACGCTTAAAATGAGAAGTCCAAGCATTGCCATCCTCAGCTTCATTTCTTGGGCGGTTTGTCTCTTCTTCTTTTTTAACTTGGGTTTAACGTAAGATTTATATGAATTAACGAGCTTGTGAATTTTTTAGGGTTCTGAAGGCGTATTTAACGGCTCGCCGTAAAATCGTAAACACCGTCAGAATGCGGACTATGAGGAATCCGCTGTTACACGACCTTTAACGAAGAGGTAATACGCAACAAGGCCCTCTTCGTGGTCGAATGGACGATCGGCTCTTGCGACTCAAGAAAAGTGACTGGCCGTGATTGCGAAGCTGAGTTATTCGTACCGTCGTAACGGTACATCTCGAAAAAAGACAACCAGGCCATCTCGCTCTCTTCTTCATAGATACGATAGTGCGATGGTAGATACGGCAGGTACATGCTACCGGTAAATTCAATGGAGAGGCTCCTACGTGCCGGGGGAAATTCATACTCTCCGAAGATTGCACAGAGTTTGTACACAGTGTGCATATCGTGGACCCTCTCCACGGATGGAACGCTCTACTTTTGTCGTGGATTTTCTTAATTTTCTTTCTTTTTCCGGATCCCACTTAGCTTAGATTTATTCGTTCTCGTTTTCAGGCAATTTAATTCAGCGATTGAGTGACGGTTTAAGTAGCTTGACGAACTTGTGCATTATGTGATAAATAGTAAATATTTTAGTGGGATACTTGCTGTGATGCGAACTCTGCCATTTTTATATAGTTAGAAATCGACAGAAATCAGTTATAATATTCCAGATATACAAATATTTCCTTTCTGGTTTTTATTCATAATTTGTGCCGACTGGAGGATTAAAACACGGAATCCGTAAAATGAAAAATATATACAATTTTAGAAACATACTTGGCGAGTCGCGTATAAACTTTATTTTCAATTTTATTGAGCAAAGTTATGCATAGCAATGTTCCTAATGAAATTGAAAATAATAAGGTTATTTGTTGAAATGTGTGCAGTGCGTCAAATGCGTTTTTAAACTTATTTATATATCTTTTTTATTTTATGGCATTTCAGTGAGCACGTTTATTGTAGTTTTATATTGTTTATTGTAAATGGCTTGGGTAATAAAATTACGCACAAAAGAGAAACCCTCACTTTGTTGTTAAATAAGATCGACATAGTGCAATTATGGGATTCGATTCTTACCTTTCCCAGCTAACAATTAATTTTATCTCTATATTTATGATTACGGTATATGTTCATACTTAGTTGTAATAATATGTTAGTGATCAAAATAAGTCGCCCTTCTCTGTTTTTATAGTGTATTTTTTATAACAGTACCGGCATTTGTCATTAACGTCTGAGTTAAAGTACACGTCGTTAACTTTTTCTAATTTTCAAAATTTCATGTTAGAAAAAGTAACGATGGAAACGCGTTAATGCTACGTGCTGCATTTTTCATAATAATATATTAATTATGAAAGTAACCCATGAAAATGTTAGGTAACGATTGATTTTTAATTTTTCTCGGCAACTTTCTTGTAACAAAACCGATTTATGTGATTGCCGACTCGATTTAAGTGTCATCAAGTTTCTCCAGTTTTGAAAAATCCTTATTTGAAGGAGATGGAAACGTTATACTACATTCTGCCCATTTTCTCGTAATACCGAGTACTTGGGAATATCATTTGCCGATTTTTCCGTAATTCGCTGTAACACTTTAAGGATGATTGAAGCCGCGATGTAACTCTATTATTCGTAAGTATCTTACTTAGCAGCGTGATATAGCACAGTGCAACGATGTCAGTAGGAACGTGAATGAACTTTTAACATCCTTATATCCCCCTTGGCAAGTTAATGAGAATGAACTCGGCACGTGGGAAAATACATAGTGCCATTATAATGGCTTAATCCTTATGAAATAAGTTCCCGAGAATTAATCCGCCATAATTTACACTCTCGCGCTGAATTTTCGACATACTTAATTTACCTCTTCCTGGATGATTTTTACGACTTTCAATAATCCACGTCTATGTAATATTAAAATTACCTCTCCATAAAATTTGAATTGTTATTAAATATATATAATACAAAAAGGTTATTCAATATTTTCTCATAAAATTTTCATGGACCAAATGAAAAATTTGTGGTACTCGGAATTAAATGGAAAAGGAAAAGAGATTACAATTAAAAATGGAACTTGGCCAATAAAATGACTTAATCCTTATGAAAAAAATTCCCAAGAATGAATCCGCCATAATTTACATTTTCGCGTTTAATTTTCGGCATACTTAATTTACATCCTTTCCTAGATCATTATTTTTACGACCTTTAATCATTTATGTCTCTGTAATATAAAAATTTACTTCCTACAAAATTTGTATTACGTTATCGAATATATATATTTTAAAGGTTATCCAATATTTCCTCGTGAAATTATTACAGATCAATAAAAAAATTAATAATACTCGGAATTAAATTGAAAAGGAAAAAGGATTCAATGCAAAAGCCTACACAATACCCTCCACAGTGTATTTGGTGACCTAGATTACAATGAAAATATCAGATATATGTATATATATATGTATATGTATATATATTTAACATCGATGTACGAGATATTTTTTCCAATACGTTACTTAAATCTCTACATGGTATACACATTCCATATAAGTTTGTTTATATTTACGTTCAACTCGCTTGCTAACAAACGTTTACACATGACTTTAGACTTTTCGTTTTATACACGTAGAGTACGACGTTGACGCTACAATATAGGTACACATATTTATATATTTATAGGTAAATTCATTTTTTCCCGCTTTCCTCGTGGTGTCGGGCATGTACGAATGTGTCTGCAAATCGAGTCGCTAATTTAAATCGCCTGTTTTTTCACTGTAAAATGGCCGATTGCAAATCTTGTTGCATCTTTTTTAATCCTAGAAACCGAGTTCGAGTGTTTCCTTTATGATAACAAGCAGTGAAGGTTGATTTTTCGATGATTTCCATAATTATTTTTCCATTCCTCCGGAGCTGACTCATTAAAAGATGGCGACGAGACGACAGGAACTTGCAAACCGTTTCCGTCTTTTAACATTCGACCAGCATGATCTACGGATTACAACTCGTGCGATTTATTTATTCTCCATTAAAACATCACAATCTGGTTTTCCGTTTCTAGAATTTGAAGAGGCTATGCAAGATCTCAGATAATCCGACCTAATTGCGTTCGCCGCAACTCGCGACGCTCCAGGATTTATCATTTTCCTTTTTAATTCTACGCTTAAACTAGACAACCATGATTAAAGCAGCTTTATCTCTGAGCATCGGGGAATTAAGTTGACGGTGTTTGTCGTTCGAAATGTCATCTTCAGCAATTTCAAAGTGGCACTCGTCATGACCGATCCTCGACGTCGCGTCTTCCGGCGTCGTTTTCCCCTCCGTTTTTGAGCACCCAGCCAAAAGACAGCAAAAGACGATGAAGTCGACCCTGACCCTCCTTTCAGATGACTCTTTAATACGCATGATTGGCAACGAACAGAGCTGCATCTCCTGCTGCACCTGCGACTCCACCGGCATACTTGCCAAGGGCTGCTTCGCTGTTCGCCTGGAAATGCAAAAAACATTTATTATACATATTTTTTTAAAGGGGATGTGAAAGTGACATCTGAGAGGTCGATCGTTCATGAGATTTCAATTTTTGTTTTAATTATTTATAGATATTTGATAATTTGTTAATAAAAAGTGAAATTCTGTGGGTGTCGGGATCTTCCTTATAGCCTCCATATTCATATTGTAAAGTGTGAAACGATTCGGTGCACCCAGTTCGGAGAAAAGTTTCATGAACGAAACTTTTTTGACGCCACTTGTATGTCACCTTTAAGGGGATGCGAAAGTGGCATCTGAGGGGTCGATCTTTTATGAAACTTTTCTTTGAATTGGGTGTACCGAATCGTTTCACACTTTACAATGTGAATATGGAGTCTATAAAAAAGGTCCTGATACTCATGAAATTTCATTCCTTACAACAAAATTTTTAAAACTCGTATAAACAAATTAAAGAAAAAATTGAAATTTCATGTATTTCAGGACCTTCCTTACAGTCTTTATATTCACATTGTAAAGTTTTAATCGACTCGGTACACCCAGTTCGGAGAAAAGTTTCACGAAAAATTGACCTCTCAGATGTCACTTTCATATCGTCTTAAATTCACTTATTTTTTAATTTTTCTGCTGTCAATAGATAAGCAATGAGTATATACACGACATGAATGCGGAGTAAGGCTCCTATATACTTTTGACGAAGGCACATTCTACAACAGAAAGAGTTTCAGTACCTCACTGAAATTGTTCTTGAGTAACCGTTACAACGCGTGACTTAGAAAAGGAAAAGCATAGAGAATTACATGCGAGGTGACGTGCAAAAAGAGATATAAAAGAAACATACTTACGGGAAATGGACCGTGCCACACGGAAAAGTAGTAAGGGGGTTTTAATAGGCGTGAGATTTGACGAAGAGAGAAGTGTCCGCAGCTTTGCTAGCGATGCTGCCAGCAACGTATTTGCCTTGACAGGCTAAACTATTCGCCTAAAGGAAGCACACAGTAGAACAACACTAAAGGGGTAAACTACAACATAATAACTACAACAAACGAGGAAACAAACTTATACATAAATATAAGGTGTACAGGAAATTCCATGCTGAAGGTTGACGGTTAAATA
The DNA here is from genome assembly GCF_000612105.2 of Orussus abietinus. Classification (NCBI taxonomy): domain Eukaryota; kingdom Metazoa; phylum Arthropoda; class Insecta; order Hymenoptera; family Orussidae; genus Orussus; species Orussus abietinus. Next base: position 63,851 of record NW_019394557.1, on the reverse strand, counting down.
AGTAATGATAAGAGAGGAAAAGCCATTCAGAAAATAAATAAATTAACTTAATTTCAAACAGTTGTGGATTAAAACTGTTAAAAAATTATTCAGAGGTTTCAATGGAAGCCTTGAAGGGTACGGATGTACGCTGAATAATTAAATATGTCCGCCAATGACTAATTATTTCTCCGTCCTTTTTAAAGGGATATGAAAGTGGCTTCTGAGAAGTCAATAGTTCATGAAACATATCTTCAAACTGGGTGCACCGAATCATTTAAAAATTTACAACATGAATATGGAAGCTGTAATGAAGGTCCTGCTACTCATAAAATTTCAATATTTTTAAATTTATTATTTTGAAAATTTTGTATAAAAAGTGAAATTTCATGTTTTTTCGGGGCCTATTTTACAGCCTCCATGTTGACGTTGTATAATTTGAAACGATTCGGTACACCCAATTCGGAGAAAAGTTTCAAAAACGGGACCTCTTTGACGCCACTTTCGAACCCTCTTAATTATTAAGCAATGATTGATGGGTTCATCAACAATACTTGCTTTCCAATGCACGTTTCTGTTTCTCTAAAATGATGGGTTGCGATTTTACACGTGGGATCTTTTTTAAACTCCATTCTTGGTTTGTTAGTTGGTTTCACACAAGCATCAAGCGCCAAGATAGGATCTAGGCGTTTACAGAAACCTCTGAATTCTAGTACTGCGATCATGCGCAGAGTAGTTTGGAATTAATCACGTAAGATCCGTTTGAAGGGAGGTTAAAAAGAGCGCAAGGAACCCTGAAGAAGATCTGGGGAAGGCCAAAAAGTCTACCTTGGCCCTCTTGAGGAGCTCTTCCTGACCGGCGCCGATCTGATCGGCTTTTCCGCCCCACGCGCGGAGAACGGAAGCCTGAAGAGCGCGACCGTAGCTGAAGGTCAAAGCCCATGGTTTCTTTCCAGGGAACTTGTTGATGGCGTCCAGATTGACGGAGGCCTCTTCCTCGGATTGTCCACCGCTAAGGAAGGTGACTCCCGTGACAGCCGGGGGCACCGTGCGAGAAAGGGCGGTCACTGTGGCGGCAGCGATTTCCTGAGGAGCTGCTTTCTTGGGACAACTCTGGCCGGGAGTTACCATGTTCGGCTTCAGCAGGGTTCCTTCCAGGTACACGTGGTGGTCAGCAAGTGCCTGAAGAATGTTATAACCAATGTTAAATTGTATCATGTTATTTTTGTGGACGTGAATATTTTGCCGCGATACTCTGACGATGTCGTATTTATAAGGAAGGCATTTATGTCCGCCACGGTACATATAACTTGACCGGTACCAGGTTGTACGTGCAACTCAACCGGCACCAAGCTGTACGCCCAACTCAATCGGTGCCAAATTGCACATGCGACTCAACCGAAACCAAATTGTACATACCACTTAACCTATACCATCTTGTACATACAACTCAACCAATATCGTGCTGTTCATACAACTCAACCGATACCATGTTGTACATACAACTCAACCAGTATCAAGCTGTACACTGACGGATATAAATGCCGCCTTGCCTTGACACTGATGACACTAAATTCGCAAGGAAGGCGTTCATGCCTTCACGTACATTCTCAACCGGTACAATGTACATACAGCTCAATCTGGCGGACATAAATACATTGCCACGATGTACTAACGCCATTACACCACTTAATCCCACCTTGTAGACGGCCGCGAGGACCTCCTCGGTGACTTGTTGGCAGCGGGCAAGGTCGTGATCACCATCCGGAAGGATTTCAGGCTCGACGATGGGCACTATCCTGGCGCTCTGGCAGATCGAGGCGTATCTGGCGAGGACGTTTGCGTTCTCCAGAATGGCGAGCTTACTGGGGCAATCCTTCTTGATCTTCAGGACGCACCGCCACTTGGCAAAGTGGCAGCCGTCCTTCTTATACTGCACGCAGCGGGCCTGGAGGTCGTCCAGACCTTGCGTCGTGCATTCGTCGTCGGTGCCGAAGAGCGGCACCACGCCTTTGTCGACCTTGATGCCGGGGATGATGTTGCGCTGCTTCAGGAGCTCCACGAACGGGGTTCCGTCTTCGGCCTTCTGGTACAGGGTCTCGTGGAACAGGATCACGCCAGAAATGTATTGCCCAATGGTGTCCTGAAATGTTACCACAAGAAGATATTATCATCCACCGTAATACCAACATCAATAACAAATAAACATGAAGAAGCGAGTCTCACCCTACCATCCAAAAAAACATCTCAAACGATTCGCTGCGTCCAGTTCAAAGAAAAATGTCATAAACAAGACACCTTTTAACGCCACTTTTACATCACCTTAATCACGTTACTCATTCAGCTGAAATATTGTCAGATGAATAAAATTTAACGTTCCTTTCCCAAGGTTCGCATTCCGACTCTTTTTTCGTGCATTCGAGAGCGAGAATCAAACATATATATATATGTACCCGTGATTATAAAAGTGTAATTCTTTTTGTTGTTAGAATATGAATTTCCCAATATTGCAGTTTAAATGAAAAACACAAAATATCGTATATAAGGATAAGTTTCTTTTTTCCATTTTTTTCTTACACTGAATTTCCTTGAATCAAAGAGATATTTCTTTGAATTGTACCAAAGAAATATTTAGTTTATTCAAATAATAATTAATGTACTCAAATAAATTTTCATAGTTCTGAATAAACGTTACCTCCAATTTATTCGAGTTTATGTTAGTGATGAAATACTTGTACTTTGAATTAACGAAATATTTCTTTAGCACTATTTAAAGAAATATTTCTTTGGTTCAATGATATTTTTCCTTAGTGTAGACCGCTCATAATTACTGGCACACTTTTTGTTAGTAAACATTGACAAGGATACTCACTTTAGGAGCTGTGAAGAGAAGCTGACGATACGCCCTGCGATTGTCTTCGGCGTTTTCCACGCTGATGTCCTTCAGTCGCTTTCCCATGGTCGCGGTAGACTCATCGGCAGCAAGGATTCCTTTCCCAGGAGCGACTATCGCCTCGGCGATGCTCTTCAGCTCCGCCTTCAGCTCCGGGTCGGCCTTCAGATAGGTCTCAGTCATTTTCTGCAAAGAGACGCCATTATCACCTTCGATCTATGTCCACTCTACGAAAATGATATTTCAAAAATGTGTACAATGCCATTGAATATATTTACACTCTAAAAGACAAAATCGTTTGTCTGTGCTGACTTATCCTAATACATATTTAAACAAACTGTACTGTAACATGTAGCAAAAATATTTAATTTCAATTTTTAAGGTGATATGAAAAAGTCATTCTATATACACATATCAAGACGTGAAAATATTTATAAAATCTCTCTTCGAAGCGGGTTTACTGAATCGTTAAAAAATGTACAACATGCATTTGGAGATTGTAAGGAAGGTCCCGACACCCAAGAAATTTCAATTTTTTTTAAATTATCAAAAAATTGTTTATACAATATAGAAATTTCACGGGTATGGAGACTTTCCTTCGGCTTTCCACATTTACGTGGTAGAGTTTCAAACGATTCCATCAACCCAATCCCGAAAAAAGTGTCATAAACGATCAATCGAGGTGCGACTTTCATATCGCCTTAATTAATTTTGTGTATATTTAATTCAGGCGACATGACCCTTTTCATATAAAAATCCTCGCCGTATGAAGTTATCAGTGTTAGTTATTAGTACAGTGAGAAAAAAATATCATTGAACCAAAGAAATATTTTATTAATTAAATGAATAATTATTTGGATCAACTAAACTCGAATAAATTGGATGCAACCATTTCTTTGGAATTATAACAATTTATTTGAGCCAACTAATTATTTATTTGAATTAACAAAATATTTCTCTGGTTCAATTAATTTTTTTCTCTCAGTGTACCTACTTATTCTCATAGCAAAAATGAGGCGTCTATTTATATCGTAGCATGGCCATTAATTAAAGGACTACTGTCAATGGAAGTACTTCTGCACTTTTCACACGTTACAACGAGCTTGAATCCAAGACCGCGTTTGCATGACTCCGAAAAAGTAACACTACCTGCGCATTCTTTAAACACTAGAATTTGCGACAGCATGGTAAAAACAGGAATAAAATTTACAATTCGGTAGCCAAATGTAGCGTCGATTTCAATATCATCTTCGGATGTTGTTGATTTCATTTTTTTTTGCGAGCCTAGAAATACCCTCGATGTCGCCCTTGAAGCTGTGGCGGTTGGGCGGCTTTCTGTTGGAAATTCTGCTCCGACTGGCACGAGCTGATAATGATCTGCTTCCTTTTTATTAACATACATTTTCTTACTCATTTTTATAGAAAAAATTACTAAAAAAATACTATAGAAAAGCAGATAAGCGCGTAACTCGGAGTAGCAAATGAAACTGCTTGCTGCGTGTTTAGCGTCAGTCTAACGGTTATTGTGGCTGCCTATGGCTTCTCTAAGATTTAACCCTTTTAGTGCCGAGCAACGATAGATCGTCGTTTTTCAAGTGCTAACGATTTCGGTCGGCACTAAAAGGGTTAATAGCGCTATCTATATATATTTTGAGGAAGTATAACTGATTTGTACCGGTAGAAATTACCAACAGAGCCGTAATACACTTAAAATGCTGCGCGCAGCTGAGCGGCCTTTGAAAAAGGTTTCGGAGAGCTCAGAGGCGTCCGGAAAATAAGCTATAGAAATTGTTTAAAAGCTTGCTCCACTCAAAATAGTTTTTGAATATCATTTTTTAATAGTTTATGAATCATTTAAGCCAATAAAAAAAAAACGAACGTAAAAATTTCCTGGGTAGTATAATTCCTTAATTATGTTCAAAACGCAAATTGTACCTATTTGTTCATCGAACACAATCGATTATCTTCTCCACTTGCGAATTATCGATTCGAATCTAGATTCGCGTAATAATTCCCAGGCACGACAAGCCCAACAATACGGAGACGTTATACAGAGGTGTTTAACTATCGCTTACAATTAGTACATCCAGACACCAAGATTGAAAAGGAAGTAACCGGAGATAGAAAAAAAGCCTCTAGGGCGGCTGGTGTCCCGGGGCATGGCCCGGGCCCCGGTCGACTACATCTCCCCGGCTGGGCGAGCGAGAGCTCTACACTCCCGGAGGACCGCGGCCCGACTTTGACTGCGGTGCAGTAGCGTAACTGCACCCGGAAGGTACACCACCAAGGGAGGGGGCACGCCGCAATGCACCACGCGCAGACGTCCTGGGCTTTGCGACTTGTTCGCCCTGGCCCTTGCCTCTTCCGCGAATCTCGCCCTCTAACTACCCCCGAGGAGACTCTGAGCTTCGAGATTAACCCTTCCGTTATTACAAGTTACTGAAACTGATCGCTGCGCCGACGTCCCGGAATTTCCGATTTTTATGCTCTGCCACCGACTTCAATCTGTGAGTCTTGTCCTCTAAAAATTTACAAGGAAGCTCTGGACTTGTATATTAACTCTTTCGTTAATAAAAATGAAGAATTTGTAAGAAGGCTTGGCTATTAAGGAGATGTGAAAGTGACTTCAGAAGCGTGAATCGTTCATAAAAATTTTTTACAAACTGGGCGTCCTAAAGCGTTTCAAACTTCACAAAGTGCTTGTGGAGGCTATTAGGAAGATCCTGACACTCGTGAAATTTCATTTTTTATAACAAATTAAAAAAAAATATATGAACGAATTAAAAAAAAAGTGAATTTCATGAGTTTCGGGACCTTCCTTATACTCTCCATTCTTATATTGTAAAGTGTGAATCGATTTGATACACCCAGATTGGAGAAAAGTTTCATGAACGAGAACTCTTTGACGCCACTTTCACATCATCAAAGCCGCGTTTTCTCCACGAACCGTCACCAGATACAATAATGCCACTTGTGTTCCCTTTCTCATCCCTCTTTTCCTTCTTTTCTTGAGTTGCAGTTTTCATACTAAGCTAGCAAACCGCCTCTACTCCAATAGCGATTCTGCGAACAATTTTGTCGTAAAGTGATTGGAAAATTGGCCGCGGGAGATCCATGAACGCGCAAAATGTTTTTATTCCATTCAATCCTACTCCCAGTAGCCGCATAGCAAGAATAATTCTATCATTAATGTCGTATCTTTTTTCAATAAATGGAGAACTAGGAATAGAAATCTTATCCCATTTTCGTCATGAAATAACAATTTTGAAACCCAAGCTGGGCTTTCCAGATTTGGTGAATGTCACATCAGATTTGCATTTTTTGCACACAACAGCTTACGATATAGCGGAGAACACTGCTAAAAAGTTCAAAATTCGGTAACCAAAGCCTTCTTCTTCTACTTCAAAGTCGTCAGGATCGATTGCTGATAATTTTCTAGCCGATGTGCCAACCTTCTCGACGCTTAGCTTCTCCATTTTGTAACGGTTCAACGGCCTCCGCTTTGAAATTTTCGGTCTCTTCAAATTTCTCGCTCAAATGTATTTGGCTCGAAATTCAACCAAGTTTCTTGATTAGAGCATTCCCCTGTTTTTGATTTTTTTTCACTATATACTGGTGTTTTATTTCTCATATTGTTTATGTTATTCACTTCAACACAACGAAATATATAATATATATTCATATAAAACAGAGAAATCAATGGAAAATAGCAAAACGAAGCATCTGCACGGCGTTTCTTGGCAGTTGTACTGACTTATTTACACGTTTATTAAAGCATTAGCGCACCCTGGTGAATTCCTGAGGAACCCTAAGAACCTTTTGCTCTGTAAGTAACAGGGCCATTTATTCTATTTCGAAAGGTGAAAGCGCGCGCGGCGCGTGCTCCGAGGTGCTGCGGTAAAATCGATAATTGAACCTTTTAAACATTTTTTTCACTATAGGACCAACTGCATATTGCTTTTATGATCCTAAAGTATTGTTTAAGCAATAAAACATCGATTTTTTCCGAAATCTTAGAGTGGTGTTACCCCTTAACTCCTTTGTTAAAAAAAAGTGAATATAGCCGATCTACACTGAGGTCCTGGGATTTGCGATTTCCATGCTCTGCCGCCTCCTCTAGTCTGTGAGTTTTATCTTCTAAAAATTTGTACGAAGGCTCTAGACTTGGATATTAACTCTTTTCTTAATAAAAATGAATATAGCCTACCGCTGCGCTGACATCCCGGATTTTGTCATTTTTGTGTTTTATTTCATAAATTTAATCCTCTAACGACTACAGTAATGCATGGCGGAAATTTGCTATTAAATAATAAAGCAAGGATAATACTAAATGATATTAATGTTCCATCGTAAGAATATTTGGATGCTTCCCTAAAAATGCAAGAAAGGGATTCAGCATGATTTCGATGTTTGATTTAAAAATGGACTCATGTTATGGAAATTAACACGTTCAACCCGGCGCTTTTTTTGCCGCCAGGTGAAAGCAATGCCTGTGAACCACCGGTGGTTTATGCCGGGTTGAACGTGTGAAATAAGAATTCTGAAGATCGACAGGCCAGGGTTTATAATTTTGTCCTTGAACTTAGGATCATGTACAAAGAGATGATAACTGTTAGTGACGAGTCCGTCGGTTGTGTTATAGAGCGCGTTATCAAGAATTGTTAAAAATCTACTTGAACGCATTACATATGGGAAGTACATATATATAAGCCGGGCGCGGATGAAAGACAACGAGTGCTTTTAACGTGTGACCAAATAAGCCGTCCTTGACGTCTGGCTTTTTGAGGGAGACATATACCTCTCTCGGTTATTTTCGTGGCGATTTTTATACATCAACCGCGATGCTCCGAAAATAACAGCCACGGGATGGCATCGTCGATCCAGGCTACGCGCGACGCAAAAATCCGAAGGGAGCCCCGATGCGCCGCCATCTTGTTTTCTGCAACCTCCTTCTGTCACCAATATCAGTCACTTTTATTTTCTGCTCCCCCAAAAATACACGTAAAGTATTAAAAATAATATCAAAAATACTCATCCTTCTTTTTCTACCATCTTTCCCATGTATACATAAAAAAAATCCATCGAACCACAGATATATTTATTTGAACAGTACCGACGAAATATTAAGTTAATTTAAAGAATAATTATTTGACTCAAATAAACTCAAACAAATTGTCATAATTCCGAAGAAACGTCGAATCCAATTTATTCGAGTTTATTCTGGTAAAATAATTATTCTTTAAATGAATAAAATATTCCTTTGGTACTAATCGCAAAGTGCGGAAACCCAACATCGAATCGCGCGGCGCACAAAAGCCGCCATCTTGTTTCCTAAGGGTCACCCGCTGGTATTGACTGCTTCCGCTGGCGTCAACGTTATCCCCGCCTAAGATAAAACTAGCAAGGTTTGTGAATGAGCCTCTCAGAGCACGCTACAAGGTATTCGGTCGATAAATAAGGTCGTTGTCGTGTATTCTCCAGCGCAGGCGTGCAAAGGCGAAGGTTTTTCAGCGCGCGCCATTTTGAATGACCGCCCTCCGGGGACCGTCCTCCTCACGTGACCGGTCACGTGCCCCCGCTACAATTTGAAAATGGCGAGTAACCGTTAGAATTGTCCCCCTAATTCCTGAGCGTTATAATGAGATAAAAAAGTAATTCAGATGATTTATTTCGCGTCTAGAGGACGTTTGCCGAAACATACTTCGAATTTCTTAACCGCAGGAATGTATGACGAAATATTGGGAGTTTATTTCCTGAAAATATCTCTCGGAATGTGTATACGTGAGCGAGTGCACGTAGAGAGTTGCGAGTAAAAGTACCGGCAATGTGGACGGTGACCACGTGGTCCTTGCGTCACTTGCAATGAAGAGAGAGGATTACGCGAGACCGTGCAATAGAGTTAGATAAGAGTATTCTGCGTGCGATAGAACGAAATGTCGGGCAGTTCATCGAAGAAGCGTCATTAGGAGTGTAATAATATCGCACAATGTCAGGGTGAGGGTGACTTAACATCGGAAGACTTAGTTTTTAGGCCCTGCCATTAATGAAAGCTTATTCTATAGAATTCAGTGAAATGTGGATCTGAAATAGCGCAACAGGTTTTCCGGTATTACGTGACGCTTCCCATTCATTAAATATCTGGACGTTATTGGTTAAAATAGAAAATTCGTTATGAGACTTTAATAGTCGTTGAATTAAGGTTCATATTTAATGATGATAGATATGAATTATTAAAATAATGAATCAAGGAACGAGATTTAATCAATTTCGGGCGCGACAAGTGCAAACATTGTCGCGACGGGCATTGGGAAAATGTCAGTCAAGGTCAATCACCCTGAACATGGCAAATTCAAGAATTTAGTCGAATATCTCGAATGCATCTCGAATGGCGCGTGGAGGATCGTAGGACGTGGAATTTGAGTGATAAAGAATGATTTGAATGGTACTTACGTGCTTTAGAGGAGGTTCGCGTGGATACGGACAAATGTGAAGGAGAATGCCGTCGAATGGGTGGACGGGGAGTGACTGAGAGCGACTGACGGTTTCAAAGTCTGACTCGCGCCGACGCAGAGGTTATCCCCAGTGACACTCAATCTTTCAAGATGGCGGCGACGCACGCCTTATCTAACAGTTGACCCCACGCGCGGCAAAACAGCTGCAATAACTCCTCTGACTTTAACATTTTTCAGAAATATTAAACCTCCTCTCGGTATTTGTTTAGGCGTCACTCGAACTCTGAATTATCCTTCTTCCTTTCTTTTCTTAACTTCTAGTACCGCACAGATGCCGAATGTCGCGAAAATTTAAATTTCGCGCGTGCTGGAATGGTCAATGACTGCAAATGTTTAACAGCGGGGAGGATTTAATTGAGGTTTGAAATATCGGTTCATTATAGGTCTTTTAAGGAAATGGGTGTATTTTGAGTTGTTTGATGGAAACTTTGATGTTTGACTTGGGGTTTTAGGAAAATTTATTTAATTTCTCGCTTCGGGCGGTAAGATAACCTCAATTGACGAGTCTTGATCCGCGTGAAGGCGATAAGAGCCTTGAATTGAGAACCACCTGTCCAGAGGTCGGTGAAGGTCACCTTCGTTTGACATTCCGACTAATCATTGAATTCTACACCGTTAGGATCAACTTATCCTTCGTCATGTGACGTTCGCCTCCTACACCCTTTACGACCGCTGCAATAAACCCCCGATCTTAGTTCGATTAAGTTAGGTTACGTGCGAGTACTTTCGTAAGTCCCTCGGTACCTGCAATTCAATTATGCGTATATTATCGGCATTCTTTATTTTGCATTATGCTGACATATTTATAATCGTCTAGTGCAAGTGTGCAACAGGAAATCTTTAGTGACAAATATTTTAAAGCTCAATCGCATGTCCTGGGTATATTATGTATACTATATGAATGTTACAATAAACTGGAATTATATATAATATATAAATTGGAAGAGGAGTTCATTAATTTTGTGGCCACTTGTGTGCATGTAGTTGTAGTAGGTTTGGATATATTGCCACAAATTTGTAGATGGTAATGTTTAATTTTTCCCTCGTTTTATCACAGCAGAAGATATTAAATCATTGCGAAAACATGTTTTTTAAATATTTCCGTGTAATCTCAAGTGTTATCAGTTAAGTGCTTGCTACATTTTGACATAGGTGATAAGACGTTATGTTGTTTATTTCATCCTGCAGAGTCTCCAAAGCTTCTGATGCAGTTTTCATTCTCGTTGGTTTCTAGACGTCCCTGTGACGCCAGAGAGTACTCCATTGCATTTTTCAGGAATATTAATTGAGCCTCTTTGGTGTTTTCAAAGTTTCCTGACCAAGCTCTGAATGCAGCATCCTTTGAAGAAACATTTATTTTTATGTAAAGGGTTCTTTATTAATATTTTACATATACTTTAGCTCTACATACCCGTAAAGGTCGTCCGAAGCAGAAACTGAGTACCCAAGGTTTTCTACCCTCGAATGTATTAATTGCATTCAAATTTAATGTAACTTCTTTATCAGATTGTGCACTTCCTAAGAACATGATAGCAGGCACCGCACAAGGAACCGTTCTCTGCAATGCTTTCACTGTGTACTCGGCAATGATCTGATGATTTCAAGAGTAACAAAATGGTACAATAATACCAGTAGTTTATAATATATTTAATATAAATATATTCGTACTTTAGGTAAGCAGTACTTAGGATTATCTTTTCCCGGCATAACCATAGCTGGTCTGAGAATCATGCCTTCTAAATATACTCTGTATTCCATTAGTGAACGAAATAAGATGGACAGCATTTCTTCGTGCACACGCCCAGCTCTGTTTATATCATAATCTCCAGTATTTAGAATTTCAGACTGTACGATAGGAACCAGCCTTGCACTTTGGCATATGCTTGCGTACCTACATACAGCAAAATTCAATACTATGTTCAACTAATAATAATTAATGTTTTTCTAGTACAAGGTACATAATTATGACGATGCCTTCGCACCTGGCTAAAACATGGGCATTTGCTTTCAATGCTAATTGACTTGGTAACCTGTCATTAACATGATATACACATTTCCATTTCGCAAAGTGGCAACCATCTTTTTTATACTGAATGCATCTCTCCTGTAAGTCGTCTAAACCTTGGGTGGTTAATTCATCTTTGGTACCGAACATGTAAGTCAAGCCCTTATCAACTTTTACTCCGGGTATGATGTTTCTTTGGCGTAGGAATTCAGAGAATTCTGAGCCATCCGAGGTCATTTGATGGATTGTTTCGTGGTTCAGGATTACGCCACTTATGTATCGGGCAAGTTCCAACTGTACGAGGAAGGATCGAAAGATAAGGCTTATTTGCTTAAATATTTACTGCACTTGTAGAACTGTGATTTAAAGTTCAGAAAAATATTAATTCCATCCTAATACCAATATTTGTGCTATTCCAATCTTGACACTTATCTTTTCTGTGGAGAACAACATCTGTCTGTAATCCCTTCGAGTCTGTTCGTTATTTTCAATATTGATCTCGTGAAACTTTTTCTCCAGTGTTGATACAGATTCATCCGCAGCAAGCACACCTTTTCCTGCAGCACTCAGAGCTTCTACGATTTTCTTTAATTCTAATCGTAGAGCTGGGTCCAACTCGGTGTATTTTGTGATAGCCGATGTTAACTATTTATTGTTTTTTTTTTAAATGAGTATCGAAACATCTGTGCTATTTATAAAGTACACATCCACTGATACGTAATTCAAGATTTTAGCATTCACATTGTCACTGGTTTTTAAATATTAGATATTTTATGCAAAACGTCACCTTTGTTGTTGACATCGCTTAATATTAATTATAAAATTTAGTTAGTTTCTATTTTACCTTCTCCTTACAGTAACATTTTCCTCTTAATCGAGCCATTTCTTATCTGCAATACCACTTGATAATTTTGTATTAAACAGTTAACGAGATATTGACTTGACATACACAGAATTTTGGTTAAGCTGTCAAAAAGAAAAACAAATGACACTCGACAGATGAATATGCATTTACTGTTTTTAACAGATTCGAAAAGAATGTTTTTGCGATTTACATACGTATATTTGCAGCAGGGTTGGATAAGTATAATGCGTCAAGTAATACACGTGGTTTTCTACACATATAATACGTCCTAGTTTTCTACGCAGACACGAAGTATATTACCCCAACTAAACGTGCAAAGCGCATGCACAATATCGTCAATAGCCAATGAGAGTCTACCTATTTACCTCTAAGAGAGATTCTCATTGGCTATTAAGGGGATTGCACTTTACGCCTCCACAATTCCGCGCACATTCGAATCAGCCTTGGAAATTTGAAATGTATGCGTATACGTGCATTTGACGTTTGTTTACAAGGGCTGATAACGGCTATTTGAAGTCGTAAGATTCGTAACCAATATTTATATCAAAATGTATAAAGGCGGAAGATCAAAAAGTAAATTATGGGATGAAACAAATCGACAAGATGGATGTTTATAACCTAGCGAATACCGCATGCCCTACGTCTGTCTTGTCCGCCATGTTTGACACGATACCTACTGGTTTTCTACGTTTTCTACGGTAAACTACTTGATTTACGTAATATACGTCAAACACCTCGAAAATCGTAAAATTACCAACCCTGCCGTCAGCTACTCATTTTTCACATTTTCGCTCAATTTGCTTTACGTAATAAATCCCCATGGTTTGATCTATAACCGGAAACTCCTTGGAAACCGCTTGAAATGATTCTTAATTGAATATCGATTTGCCGCCTTGCTGTACAGCCCTTTCATTAGTTTCAGTCACCAAATATTCACAAGAACAGAGAAAGTTTTGTATTAAATTTTTGGTAAATAAAGTAACAACATTCCCGTTGAAATGGAATTTGAAATAAACTGTTCAATGACACTGAAAATTCTAAAATGAACCTTGATTGTGCTTTTTGATATTTCACGAAATGGTGCAATTAGCGAAAAGGGAAATTGACATGTGTTCTTATATAAATAAAAAAATGGATGCAGAAGACGAAGGCGCTGAAACGTCGAAAGAGTCATCGGTTTTGGGCTCTTCTAGTAAGAGCTTCATTAGAGAAGGTATTTCAAATTAATTTGATCAGCGGATCGGTAACGCGCGGGATATTCAAAACGTATGCAAGTGTATATGTACTTGGTGCGAAACTCTACCGCGTTTCCTGATCTCTAGTACTCCATTTTCGATTATGATATAAATTGTGCAATATATAAATGATTGTAGAAATACATTTTAATCGATTATAGATGGGTTTGCAAAATATTTAACACTAGAACGACCGGTAGATTTTTTTTTTGTATAGGATGAGCCATTTGAAACAATTCATTTTAACCCGTCTTGGTAATTCAAGTGTTAAGCAATATTTTGTAGAAGTATCCTAACTCTGCTTTCGCTTTCTTTGTTGTATACTACATTAGATTTTTAGTCTAATTGATAAGGTCTCGTAAAAAGATTTGATTTCTGCAGGTTCATTATTTGACCATGATTTTTCATCGAAACCTGCGGCTGTTAAAGATCCCATTACTTTTCATTCGATTACAAATTCGACTCACATTTTGTCCTCAACTAAAGTGAGCTCTCTGTCGGAATTCAAAACCGAAGAAATTGCGACAAAGAGACCTGTATCATCTCCAAGAAAAAATTTCGATAAGGTGCAACATTTTTCCGAGGATAAATGCCCAGAATTGACGGTGAAAATGTTCTTCGAGTTCATGCGAACGGCTTATCAAGTGAACGACAGTGTGGAAGAGTTGGCTGCGATTATAACAGCTGGCAGTGAAATTGACTGGGCGAAGTTGGTAAAAACTGATCTTAATTTTAATAGTACCTCCAGCATTTCAGGGGATTCTTTAAATAGTACTGCAAATCAAGCAGAGGGTAAGCGAAAATTTAATGGATACAACAAATAATAAGTACATTATTCTATATTTTAATTCTATTTTTATCCAAGAACAATCAGTAGAAGTGCATGGTAACGAAGAACTGTTGATGTTAAACAGTTCCAAATGCACTTCTAAGTGTCAAGGATCCCTTTTAATGACTGCAACTGATAAAAGATGTCAAAAGGACGTGGAGTCTCCAAGGAAAAAAGCAAACGCGATTGTAGAAGTTTCTGAAGAAACTCCTGGTAATTCTTCAAGAGGGCAAACATCCTCAAAGAAATCAAAGTTTTTGTCCATTGAAAATATCGGCGAATACAGAGAACATACTTTGGGAAAAATGGTTAAGAGAAATTTGAGCGACATTCTTCATGAAGGCCTGTTGGATTCGATACTTCCGTACATGATACCAAAACCCATGTTTTCACAACCTGTTATTAAAAAATCTACGTCAAGTGTGGAAATCACAAAAACTGCTTCCCTTCCGTCGAATGTCGACAATAAAGTGACAATTTCGCTCACATCAGGCAAAGATAAGGATAAGGAGAAAAATAAGCTCCAACAAAAAGTGCTTGAGTGAGTCTGTAATTTCATTATTTATTCTTTCCAAAACGGACCTCCCATCCTTTACAGCACCAACATATTTCTCTATAGAGTTCTTAAAACGTACATGTCATGAATCAAATTGAAAAGTATATTACTTATTTTTCGTTTGAGTACTTTGTTATTTAAGAAACTACACTTTTAAATAGCTTTTCGTTTTATTGAAGATGTAGCCATAGTAAGCTTCTCATTTTATCATTTCTCTTATTATCTCGATTTTTCTTTGTTTAGAAACGAAGTGGAGATCCATGTTTGCGACGAGGCCAAAAATATAAAAAAGGACTTTCGATGCCCGCAGAGACTTTTAGTGCAGAAAATGCGCTATTTTGCAGATGTGACCGCAGGTCAGAAACTCGAGGAAATGGACATTTCCGTACACTGCGATGTCTTGATTTTTGACTGGTTGATGAAATGGGTGAAGAAAGATATTATTAAAAAATCTGAGTGGCCGGTTTTAGAAGCGAGCAACGTTGTGCCCATTATGGTATCTGCTTCTTTCCTGCAAATGGAACCTTTACTCGAGAGCTGCCTTACATACTGCCACAAAAATATGCCAGAAGTTTTGAAAACTCCGACAGTACTCACCTGTTTGAACGACAATATCCTCACAAGGTTATCTTTTTGGATACAAAATGATCCTTTTGAAAACTGGGGGCCAATCAATTTGTATATATTTGTGTTCCCTTTCGGGAATAATAACCGTTCCGGAAAAATAAATACACAGATAGTATTGATTGAACGTCATTATTTATAGTATTTTTTGTATAAACTAGACCAATTATTTTCAATTTACGATTAGTAAGGGTCACTTTGTTATTTACACGTTGCTTACAATGAAATATCATAAAATGGTGCTTTTTTTCCGGGGTTTCCAGGCTGGCTGACCTTTTCTCGAATGTCGACGCTGAAGTGTTAAAAGACAAGAAAGACAAAATCCAAAGCCGGCTGTTCTGCAAATTAATTGTCGCTTTAGCGGATCCGACACCGGATAACGAGAGAGGGCATTTTAGCTCATTGGCGACTTTGTTTAAATGCGGAAAGTGTGGGAAAACGGTCATACGCTCTGTATCAGATTTCGTGCCATGTATCGCAAGTGCAACGAGAATCGACAATGGAGGGAATTTGCACAGTACGCACACCAGGTGCATTGTACACTCAATATTAATTTATCGTAAATTCGGTAATTAATTAATCTCTCCAATAAAAGAGAGATCGGAAATCAGTAGTTTGCTGGCTACATTTATTTATTTCACTAATCCTTTTCTCGTCTGAAGTTTATTTTTTCTTTATTCCTACAGAGATTTAACATGGACGCTGAACGAGTACGTCGTCGCCCTAAGAACGGAATTACGTTCCTGGAGAAAGGTATATTGGCGACTTTGGGGTGATTGCCACTTTTTGTACTGCAAAGTGTGCGGGACGTATTTTCCAATCCATCGGATGAATTGGTGCTCTTATCATGCGGAAATGCCACAATTTTTTGTGAACGAGCAACAGAGATCCACGCCGTTTCCTTTAGGCAGATATCCGTGTTGTAGTCAACGAGCCTACAAATTTGAGGCTTTACCTAATCGAGAGGGATGCAGATTCAAGGTGAGATGAAAAGTTTAAAAATAGCAATTGAATTTACAAGCCAATTCCATTATTCGACTGATCAACTTATAAAAAGATATGATAACAGACATTTAAGTCCTTTCGCTTCAGGAACACGTTTCAGTAATTTCAACTGACAAGGAATCAGGTATCTTGAATATCTTCGCCTTGCACAGGGAGATAATATCATTGGACACTCCACAATTGTTCTTTCCCGAAAGAATTACAAGATTAGTGGCAAGAGACCCCTCTCTTCCATTTGGGAAATTGATGTGCAAAGAACCCATGTGGTGGGATGGAATAGAACTCGCCCCATCGAGGCCGAAATTGGGATTACTAGGTGAAGATTTTCAAATGTTATATATGCAGTAGAAAAAAAGGAAATAATATACTTCATGACTGACTGAATGAAAAAGAAGAGATTAAATTACATCTAAAGGATTTATTCATTGCATTGAATTTTTAAATATCTAAATGGGATTTAATCTCATTAAGACGCATAATCTATACAAGTTGTTTTGCTTCGACTTGATTTTTTTGTTGTTTTGATCAGAAGGATTTAATGAAAAGTTATTTTATAGAGAAAATCTGGGGAGGATCAGGATTTCGGAGATCATGTCAAATTCCAGGAGCAACCAAAATAACCCGCAAAGCTTTCCAACAGGCATCGCAAGTAACAGAGGCTTCTTCACCGAGTTCTTCAATAGTGGATACAGACGAGGACGATATTACAACAGGAATCGGCGAAAGCAGCGCCGAAGAGGAATCAGACAACAGCGAAGAATCTCATGGGTTATCTCTCACCGAGATTCGTAAATTAAAGAGGAAATCCAGATACTACACAATTAAGAAGTACGAACAACGTTTTTTGCCGATATCTTTTTCTTTATTTTAATATTTCGAAACTAGTGCTCTTTCGATCTTCCTTTATGCTAAATTCGGGAAATAGTTACTAAAAGAAATAATTAAATATTGTTTTAAATTCAAGGAGCGATGGTGGACGAATTTGGAATGTTAATCTAATGGCGCGATATAATCAAGACAATCAAAGAGACTTTGAAGAAAGAGCAGCAGTCCAAATGATAGCTCTTTTGACGAAAAGAACATCAACTGAGTGCGGTTTACTGCCGAAATTGCACTTTACCAACAAACAATACGAGAATACGTGGAACTATATCCAGCCTCTTGGTACAATTTTCATTTTGATTTTATTTGAAAAAATGGATGTTTTCTGTAAGTCGCTCTACTTTCTAAAACATTAGAAATTAACTTACATAATTTGATTGTGTTACAGGTGGGACTTACGTGAGGTTAGAGTCTGAATTTCGAGAACAGCTTGTACAATCGTACAAATGGAAAAATTCAAACCAAGCAAAGGGTTCTGTGCGTGTCAAGGCGTCGAAACTGTTATAGATCAGACATTTTATGGTCTGCATAAAATATAAATAGTAAATGTTATGTTTTAACACAATTTCATAATTAACGTATGCTTAATCACCTTAACAAATATTGTAATTAGTACCTTTCTGTAATTATTAATTTTTCCTCAATAATGACTGTAATGGTTCACCAAGCGATGAATTTGTCATTACTATAAGTATTAACAAGGTTGTAATTATTTTTCAGTGCGTTATTATTGTAAAAGTTACTTTTTTCATAATGTACAACTTAATTTACACTGACGTGTATTCCACTTCCTGTTTTGCTAGATACCGATCAATATAATGTAATGTCTCAAAGCCCACTTCTACCATGATTAATACAATAATCATCCACTCTAGGCGTACATGATGACGATCGCTTAGATGAGAAGATAATAGTTCCACCAATTCGACGCAGTGATTTATTTTTTCATTCATTACCTGAAAGCAGGATTTAAAAAATGCATCATGAAAGAACAGAATATAACATAGATGATAAGATAAATTATGCAATGTACCCTTGTGCGTTTCGCGATACTGAAATATCCACAAGTTTGTAGATATAATGCTTCAAGCTCATCTCTCTCCCAATAAAAGTCAGGTGTATCTAGCAAGTCTGAACTTAGATTAATTAAATGCCTCAAAGCAAAGAGTTCTCCCTGCTTCCTCAGTACTTCTTCACGACTCATTCTAATTTGTCTTCCAGCTTTTAAGTCTTCTGTTACAAACTCTATTGAACTAACATAATGGTCTAATGATGCTTCCCAAATGCCAAGCTTCACTGTCTGTGATATGGCATTAGAAAATGTATATTTTTCTAGGTAGGAAGCATTATTATTTAAAACAATAATTCCATCTTTAATATGATTTTTCTTTCTGTAACATACATATTATAGAACAACCATTATGTGAATGAAAATTAATACCAAGTTCTTGACAAACTGTTGAATTCTACCACATTATCTTACTAATACATACATTATGGTACAGTAAAATTGCTTATTTGCTCAAAAATATTCATTTGATATGCAAATAAATTAGTCTTACCCTGGTTCCCCATATGTGTAAGACATTAATTCGCTTTCAGCATGTACCAAAAAATTTGAATAACTATTTTCTTCATATTGCTTTAAAAACAATAAAACATTGCTGCCTTCTAATTCAGAAATGTTCCACATAATAACAGAGCCCTCTTGAAAAAAAAAAATTTCTCTTGGTTCATTTCCTACTTCATATTTGGCCACTGCATGTATAGCATAGGGTAGAGCTGAAACATAATTAAATCTAGAAATTAAATAATCACTGGTAGATCGATACAATAAATGTTCTAAAGTCTCTTTTTTGAGATAGAATTGATCTAAAAATATATCTACATCTTGTAGGTGTAGTTATTTCCCTTGGCTTATATAAATTTTGCTCATTTAAACCAATTACAAGTCTTTCCAAATCGTATTCTTCTGCAGTGGCCCATCCTTTCACGTTCCAAAACTAAGGATGAAATCAGAAAAATTTACACGTTACTTGTCAATAATTAATTTATATTAAATAGCCTTATAAGCTAACTCTAAGTAAATCGTTACAAGGTTCATATTTATATGTGCGGGTTTAAAGTATAGAAGATTCTTAGTGATAACAAACAATCGGTTTGCCATCAACAATGAAAATGCACTTCGGAACTCACTCCAGGCACCGGAGTCTCATCATCTTTTGTTGCTGACTTTTTTTTCCTGTGGGAACGTTTTTTCATTTGAAGTGCCGAAATATTTTCTTGAATTCCCTTATGTCCTGTTGCGGACAAAAAACTGCCCTTATGATACTGATTGTATTGTCCGACATTGACACCAAACGAATCATAGTGAACTTTTGAATAACACACTGCAGAAAAGGGGAAACTTTGGATATTTACAAAGCCGGTAACGGAATTCGTAAACAATTGCAGCTTTGACGTGTTGATCCTCCCGGCGACTAACCTCTGCACTGTTATTAAAAGCATTTTGTATTTAATTAATTGTCCATTTACGCCGCACAATTTGATCGTATTGTATTATAAATATTTAAAATCATATTACTAAACTATGACTGTATATCACACGAGACATGTTGTCATAACACTACATACACATAAGGTTACACATGCAAATAGAAAAACTAATTTCACCGCGTGCGTTTTCATCGCGAAATAAATATATATGTAGATGCAGAGAGAGATGACAGTGTAGACAGAGATGAGTTGGGAGATTGCTCACGGAGGGGATCGTGAGATCACATCCTGTGCTGCCATCTGGTTTCGTACGTTAGCTTTCACCATTTTTTGCCCCCAAGGTCGGCGCAACGAATTTCTGATAGGAGCTCGCGCACTCGCGATGACGGTACCATCTACCAGTGACCGTTGGCGGCTCACGTACTCGTGACGGTAATACCATGCGGCAGTTGACGGGGGTGGCTTTAGAGTTCGAAAATTCTCGGTAACATTAAATTGGAGAAGGTAACTGTGAAACATACTGTAAGTTACCGGGAACATTGAGGATTTAAGAGAACGTTAATTTTGTTATTTATACTTTAGGTTTCTTCGTTTAAATAACTTTTTTTTTTCAATCAACTTCAAAGTTCAAGCTAAAGAGTAATAATTACTATTAGAAAATATTGATTATAAGTTCGTGTTTACCTCCAGCTAAAAATATTCACGTATCTACAACTTCACGGAAAATTCCATGCGATTTGTTTCAAATGAACTTTCATTCTGCGACGAAGCGAATGGAAGGTTTTGATTGGCTACGGAGAACGTACAACGGAAATTCCCCTCTACGATGTTTCTCTATAGCTAATCGAAACCTCTCGTTCAATCTGTTGGAAAATTCAAATTCTCATAATTTCTCGATAAAAAAAGGCTGTGGAGAAATTATCGATAAGTTACCGGGAATTTCTCTTTGTTTCTGACGTAACTTACTGGATTTAGAACTCTAGGTGGCTTACGTACGCTTACAGACACTGCTCGCTTTTGATGGTAAGGGAAGAACGCTCGTGACGCTCCATATGACTTTATCTACTTATCTACTACTATTAAGTACATTGTTGCCTCGAAGTCGACGTGACGCGGAGCTTTGGGGCACGCGTCGATGTCGCGTACGGAACTCTCATATCAGTGAATCTGTGTGAGTGCGATCGCTCCTAGAAATCTTCGCGCGTCCCAACCAGCCAAGCGCCAAGCTACGGGTCGAGACGTTGAGTATGCGTGCGTTCGGCGCTACACTCGACGAGTATGTGTGAGAGTCGAATACTGCGAAAAATCCTCCCGAGGCTTACCTAACTGCGGATATAAGCCGAGTCATTTCACGTATGATTTTTACATTTCCCTACTAGCGTCATCGAGCGCTTTCAAGCGTTTCTAGAGCATTTTTGAACGCTTTCGAACGTTTTTGAGCGTTATCTAGCGTTTTTCGACCGTTTTTGAACGTTTTCGAGCGTTTTTCGACCGTTTTTGAACGTTTTCGAGAGTTTCTCGATCATTTTCAAAGCGGTTTCGAGCGTTTTCGAGCGTTTTTACACCGCTTTTGACCGTTACCGAGCGTTACTCAACCGTTGTCGAGTGTTTTAGAGTGTTTTGGAGCGTTATCGAGCATTATCGAGCGTTTGTCAAGCGTTTTCGAGCGATATCGATCGTTTCTCGAGTGTTTCTCGGTCATTTTCAGTGCATTTTCGAGCGTTGTCGAGCGTTATCGATCGTTTTCGCGCGTTTCTCAAGGGTTTTCGAGCCTTATCGAAGACCATACAGTACCGGTGAGTGTTGTTAAGTGCAGTAAAGTGCAGTAAAGTGCCGGAGAGTGTCGGAGAGTTGCCGCAGAGTGCCGGAGAGTTTCGGAGAGTTGCCGCAGAGTGCCGGAGAGTCCCGGAGAGTGTCGGAGAGTTGCCGCAGAGTGCCGGAGAGTGCCGGGAGTGCCGAAGAGTGCCGGAGAGTTGCCGAAGAGTGCCGCAGAGTGCCGCAGAGTGCCGCAGAGTGCCGGAGAGTGCCGGAGAGTGCCGGAGAGGTGCCGCAGAGTGCCGGAGAGTGCCGGAGAGTGCCGAAGAGTTGCCGCAGAGTGCCGGAGAGTGCGGAAGAGTTGCCGGAGAGTGCCGCAGAGTTGCCGCAGAGTGCCGGAGAGTACCAGAGAGAGCCGGAGAATGCCGGAGAATGCCGGAGATTTGCCGCAGAGTGCCGCAGAGTGCCGGAGAGTGCCGGAGGGTGCCGCAGTGTGCCGCAGAGTGCCGGAGAGAGCCGGAGAGTGCCGGAGAGTGCCGGAGAGTGCCGGAGAGTGCCGAAGAGTTGCCGCAGAGTTGCCGCAGAGTGCCGGAGAGTACCAGAGAGAGCCGGAGAATGCAGGAGAATGCCGGAGATTTGCCGCAGAGTGCCGGAGAGTGCCGGAGAGTTGCCGGAGAGTCCGGAAGGGTTGCCGGAGAGTGCTGGAGAGTTGCCGGAGAGTGCAGGAGAGTGCCGGAGAGTTTCCGGAGAGTGCCCGAGGGTGCCGGACAGCTGCCGCAGATTGCCGCAGAGTGCCGGAGAGTACCGGAGAGGTACCGGAGAGTACCGTAGAGTGCCGTAGAGTGCCATAGATATCCCTAAAGTGACGTATAGTGCCCGAGAGTGCTGTAGTGTGCCACAGAGTTGCCGGAGAGTGCCGGAGAGTTGCCGCAGAGTGCTGGAGAGTGCCGGAGAGTGCCACATAGTGTCGGAGTGTTGCCGTAGAATGCCGTAGAGTGCATTACAATGCATTAGAGTATATTAGAGTGCTGTAGTACTCTAATTTGAGTGCATAGATTACCACTGTAATCAGAGTACCTTTGTTAGAGAGCCGTTATGAGTACCTATTTAACCTATCTAACAACCTGCCTGACCTAACCTACCTGACCTAACCTACCTGACCTAACCTACCCGACCTAACCTACCTGACCTAACCTACCCGACCTAACCTACCTGACCTAACCTACCTGACCTAACCTACCTGACCTAACCTACCTGACCTAACCTACCTGACCTGACCTAACCTACCTGACCTAACCTACCTGACCTAACCTACCTGACCTAACCTACCTGACCTAACCTACCTGACCTAACCCAACCTAACCTAACAAAGGCACACTGATTAGAGTTCTAATCAAGGAACTTTAATTAGAGTGGTACAGCCCTCTACTGCACTCTAATGCATTGTAATGCACTCTACGGCATTCTATGGCACCCTACGGCACTCTACGCAACTCTAGGGCACTCTACGGCACTCTATGGCACACCAAGGCACTCTATGGCACTATAGGGCCCTCTGGGGAACTCTAGGGAACTATACGGCACTGTAGGGCACTCTAGGGCACGTTAGGGCACGCTACGGCACGCTCGGGCACTCTACGGCACTCTCCGGCAGTCTCCGACAACTGTCCGGTACTCTGCGGCCCTCTCCGGCACTCTACGGCCCTCTGCGGCACCCTCCGACATTCTTCGGCACTCTGCGGCAAATCTCCGGCACTCCCCTGGACTCTCCGGCAACTCTGCGGCGCTCTCCGGTACTCTCCGGCACTCTCTGGCAACTCTGCGGCACTCTGCGGCGCTCCCCGGCACTCTCCGGCACTCTCCGGCAATCTACGGCAACTCTCCGGCGCTCTCCGGCACTCTCCGGCACTCTGCTGCACACTCCGGCCATCTCCGACACTCTGCGGCAACTCTCCGGTACGCCCCGGCAACTATCCGGCGTTCTCCGGCACTCTCCGGCACTCTCCGGCAACTGTCCGGTACTCTGCGGCATTCCCCGTCACTATGCAGCAACTCTCTGACCCACTCCAGCAATTTCCCGGCACTCTCCGGCGCTCCCCGGCACTCTCCAGCACTCTCCAGCACTCTGCGGCAACTCCGACACTCCTCGGCACTCTGCGGCAACTCTCCGGCACTCTCCGGAATTCTCCGACACTCTCCGGCTCTCTACGGCACTCTCCGGCAACACTCCGGCACTCTCCGACACTCTCCAGCACTTTCCGGCTCTCTGCGGCAACTCTCCGCCACACTCCGGCACTCTCCGGCAACTCTCCGGCACTCTCCGACACTCTCCAGCACTTTCCGGCACTCTGCGGCAAATCTCCGGCACTCCCTTGAATTCTCCGGCAACTCTCCGGCGCTCTCCGGTACTCTCCGGTACTCTGCGGCACACTCCGGCCCTCTCTGACACTCTGCGGCAACTCTCCTGTACGCCCCGGCAACTCTCCGGCGCTCTCCGGCATTCTCCGGCACTCTCCTGCAACTCCCAGGCACTCTGCGGCGCTCTCCGACACTCTCCAGCACTGTCCGGCACTCTGCGGCAACTCTCCGGCTCTCTACGGCACTCTCCGACACTCTCCAGCACTTTCCGGCACTCTGCGGCAACTCTCCGGCACTCTCTGGCAACTCTGCGGCACTCTCCGGCATTCTACGGCACTCTCCGACATCTCTCCGGCACTCTGCGGCGCTCTCCGGCACTCTCCGGCACACTCTGGCAACTCTCCGGCACTCTGCGGCGCTCTCGGGCACTCTCTGGCACACTCTGGCAACTCTCCGGCACCCTCCGGCAACTTTCCGGCACTCTGCGGCACCCTCCGACACTCTTCGGCACTCTGCGGCAACTCGTCGGCAACGCTCCGGCAACACACCGGCGCTCTCCGGCACTCTACTCCAGCACCCCGGCACTCTGCGGCGCTCTCCAGGGCTCTGCGGCACTCTGCGGCAACTCACCGGGACACTCCGGGACTCTCCGGCAACTCTCCGGCGCTCTCTGGCACTCTTCGGCAACACTCCGGCACACTCCGACACTCTCCAGCACTGTCCGGCACTCTGCGGCAACTCTCCGGCACTCTCTGGCAACTCTGCGGCACTCTGCGGCGCTCCCCGGCACTCTCCGGGATTCTCCGACACTCTCCAGCTCCCTCCAGCACTCTCCGACACTCTCCAGCACTTTCCAGCACCCTGCGGCAACTCTTCGGCACTCTCTGACAACTTTGCGGTACTCTGCGGCGCTCTCCGGCACTTTCCGGCACTCTCCGGCACTCTGCGGCAACTCTCCGTCACTCTCCGGCACTCTCCGACACTCTTCGGCACTCTGCGGCACTCTCCAGCACTCTTCGGCACCTCTCCGGCACTCTCCGGCACTCTACTGCACTTAACGACACGCAACAGCACTGTACGGCCTTCGATAAGGCTCGAAAACCCTTGAGAAACGCGCGAAAACGATCGATAACGCTCGGAACCGCTCTGAAAATGATCGAGAAATGCTCGAAAACGCTCGAAAACGCTCGAAAACGCTCGATAACGGTCGATAACGGTCGAAATTTTCGAAGACGTTCAAAAACGCTCTAGAAACGTCTAAAAATGCTCGATAACGTTAGTAGGGAAATGTAAAAATCATGCGCGAAATGATTCGGCTTATATCCGCAGTTAGGTAAGCCTCGGGAGGATTTTTCGCAGTTTTCGAGTCTCACGCATACTCGTCGAACGTAGCGCCGGACGCACACATACTCAACGTCTCGACCCGTAACTTGGCACTTGACTGGTTGGTACCCGCGAAGATTTCTAGGAGCTATCGCACTCACACAGATTCGTTGCATTAGAGTTCCGTACGCGACACCGACGCGTGCCCCAAAGCTTCGCATCACGTCGACTTCGTGGCAACAATGTACTTAATAGTAGTGGATAAGTAGATAAAGTCAAATGGAGCGTCACGAGTGTTCTTCCCTTACCATGAAATGCGAGCAGTGTTGGTAAGCGTAGGTAAGCCACCACCGTCAACTGCCGCATGGTATTATCATCACGAGTACGTAAGCCGCCAAAGGCGACTGGTAGATGGTACCGCCATCGCAAGTGCGCGAGCTCCTGTCAGAAATTCGTTGCGCCGCCCTTGGGGGCAAAAAACGGTGAAAGCTAACGTACGAAACCAGAGGCAGCACAGGAAGCGATTGCACGATCCTGCCCATAAGCTATCTCCCAACTCAGCTCTGCATTTATGGTCTAAGTTCTTATATCTATGAGTAAAAAGGAACCAGAAGGAACCTTTATAGAACCTGACATGCGCAAAAAGACGCGGAACTTTCAGTCGTATCTCTTGGAATTAACATTTTCTTTGTTCTCATGCTCGACTAGCAAATTAGTTGAATATAGCATAAAATATTTAAAGGGAATTCTTATTGTTTTTGTCTCGTATCATCTATTGAACTCATTCCTTCCATGTTGGTCTTACTTGCATTGCTATAATTCACTTTCAAAACACTTCACTTGCATGCAAGTATTGACAAGCATCAGCGATTATGCAGAGTTGAAGAGGACGTTAACCTCTATTCACGAGTTGTTAATGCTTCAGGATAAATAGACGAAGAAACCTAAGCAATTATAATCATTTAGTAATTAGTACGTGATTTTCAGGAGTTTAAATTAAAATTGATATATATAAAAAAAGAAGAAAAAGGGAAACGTAACTCAAAGTGAACTGGAAGAGAAACCAATTATGAATTGGATTTTATACTCCAGATGGATTCGGAGATAAAGCCCTACAGGTCATTGCCACCTCTTGTTGAGGGCAAGATTCAAGGGTATCTCAAGCTAATTGTTGACGAGGTCGTTTGGTCAAGAAAGAGTCCAGGAGACATCACTGTAGTAGCTGTCTGGTGGGGAGAACTTGACAGTGCTCAATTTAGGTATGCAATTTTTTTTAAATCTGTAAATTATTTTGAAATAAATCCTATTAAATTATTAAATGTATTTAGGTTATAGTATTGTAATCGAGGATGTGTTAATTATTTCAATGATTAGTACAAAATAATTCCTTTTTTTTTCACTTGTAGGCCTGTCGATATTAATACAGGAACACAACGAGCAGGCGATGATATAGTAGAAACTTATGCTATCAGAACAAATACAAAGCTTTTTGGAGAATATCTGAAAAATTGCGAGACAATTGAATTCGTTGTTATTATAGAAAAAACACATCAATTTATTGGATCGGCTCATATTTCTGATCTTATAGAGATTTCAAAGGTTAAAGCAATAAGTAGGTATGTGCCGATAATAAGCGAAGGTGGCAATAGATTAGGTGATATTCATGTTGGAATCAAATTGTTGATAAATACTAATAGAATTTCAATGATGCCTGTTAAAGAAAATGACTTTCATAAATATGAAGAGGATATTAAAAAATCAGTTTTACACCATGAAGATTTGGATCTAAAACTTGATAGCAACTGTAAAAATGACTATAGTAGAAATTTGTTTAACTATAGAAAGAATACTCCTTTAGCAGTAAAAAATGCTAAACACAATGAAAATGTCTGTAAGTCTATTCTTAAGGAGAAAAGAGCAGATTGGGAACAGTCTCCAAAAAAACCTAATAGTGGAGTAACAGATAAGCTTGTAGCACAAGTTCTTGCAAGAGCTCAGAGATTAAGAGGCGTACTGTTAAAGGAAGCTTGCGATGAAGATTTATTGGCTGCTAATGAAAGATCAATGCTAGGAATATCAGAATCAGATTCTTCTATAGAAAATGAAGCAAAGCTGTACGAATATTTCCTTGGGAAGAAAATGAGTCACTGGGCAGAGCATAAAGCATTAGAAACACTGAAATCCACATCACCTACACCTAGCCTACTTAATCTTGCCACAGAAACAATTAAATCGTGTCAATTCAATAATAATGAAGCAGACACAAAGGATTATAGCTCTCACAATAAAATGAATGAAATAGAGAAAACAATATCCAGTGGGTCAATTATTACAAAATCAAATGGTATTTTAAATTTGAATTTGAAGTTATCTACTACTACTACTACTGCTAGTACTACTGCTAAATTTAATGTACTTTAATATCATGGTACTTGTTTTTCTTTTTTTAGAAACATCTCCTTTGGATCATGTAGACAGTATTAGATTTATAATTGAATCCTTATCGCTGACTTCAGCAGGCTTCAGAAGAGTACGATCTTCATGTTTGTCTCGTAAGTTCCTTTACAATCAGAATTAAGTCATAAATTCATATTTTTATTCATATTTAATGAATTTGATGAGAAAGGAAATATTCCAATTTTCTTTGTAGGGGGAGATGGCGTTCCAGTTTCTGTTACATACTTTGTTCAGTATGAAACAGTATTTGCAAATATAAAAAAAAATAATAGAAATTTAGAAAAAGAAAATAGACCTGCACATATGTGTTCGAAAAGGCAGATTGGACAAGGTAGGTCTAAGGTACAATTTAAAATTGCTTTGACTGGGAACATCCTGATTAACAATGTACATGTAATGTGCTTACAGTTATCTACTTTAATCATGAAGCAGTTTATAGTATATCGAAAGCTTGCCTTCATTCAGATACACCGATAAAATTTAAAGTATTTAATCGACACTTGAATCAAAGAACACCAACAGAGCTCGGAATTGGATTTATGCGAATTAGTGACATAGCGCAAACAGATTTTTTGTCTATGACTCAGAAAGTGGCCATTGTTAATAAAGGTATCAAAATCGGTGAACTGAAGGTATTGACTGAATTGGGATGTGACTGTATTCATTTTGGAAGACAATTTGTTGGTAAGTTTTCTCTTTTAATTGCCATAAATCTTATACAAGAATAAAATTTAACCTTTGTATTAAAAATTAACCAACAAGGTTACATTTGCAGTAATGAGTATATATTCAGATTTTGTATATCTATTTAATTCAATTATTTTTAAAAATAGAAGCTGTAATGTGTGCAAAAGAAAATATTCCAATACTTGAGATATCATCGTCGATGAATTTAGGAAGTAATAGATACAAAAGTGCAACAGGAACAGAATCAAAGACAAACAGTCGAGTTTCATCTGCTTCAATGAAACAGAGAGGACACGTTAACAACGAAGCCGATAATAGCGCGAGTAATAGAGATGTGCCGCAACGTAACAAACAAAATTCAGAAGACCAAATTGTTGGTATTAAGAAGCCTGAACATACTAGTAATGACAAAGTAAGTAGATGCTTCTTAAAGATATCTTAGAAAAGCTAACTTAACATAACCTTTACAAGTCGGTAATAAATATGTGTGGAAATAAATGTTTGTATCTTAATAGATCTTGCTACATGGATTGATATTTATCGCCGAGGGCAGAGATTTACCACAACAGAATACGTACTTAATTTGTCGAGCATTGTGGCGAGAAGACAGAGCTACAAGTCGTCTTTGTAACGGCTCCAACAATCCCTTGTACAATTTTCATCAGGTACTAATCCTTCTACTGTCTACTACTCGAATGTCCATTATGATTTACTCCAACCGATTACAAAATTCTTTTTACACAGTTGATTCCCTTGATACATGGGCCAGACCTATTGGAACGAACAAAGGACAATTGCATCATAACTGAAATTTACAGCAAGAACTCTTTAGGGACAGATAGTCTCATAGGCATAGCAAAACTGCCAGTACATCAACTCTACGTGGCCTACAGAGATCCTCAAGTGGTACCACATTTATTACAATTGAAGGTAAAAATCTACCTTGTCTGTAAGCTTTTCTACACGTTAACATACCCATTAGAACATTGAAACAGCAGCTATACTTTCCAGTATCCCATCATCAGTGTCGATGGTTGGGTTCCTATAGTCAATCCAGTAACTGGCCAGCCTTCTGGACAACTATTAGCACTAGTAGCACTTGGAACTGCCGACCAAATTGCCTTGTTAGAGATGATTAGAGGTCTCCGTGACTGCGCAGTCACCCCTCGTACTTTACGAAACCACCCGAACGGTGCCTTGGAACAAGAGAGATACCGACAAGCCGTTCAAGACCCGTCAACTAATCCAATAATCGAAGACCAGAATTCTGCAAGTTGTTGTCCGATAATCGACAACAATGTTCTTGCATCGAGAGGTTCGGAGAGTCCGCGGCGATCGACTAATATTCAAATTATGAAGACTCAGGAGTCGCAGACTGATGTAACAACGATCGAAGGAGCAAAAGCCACTGATAACGTTCTCGCTCAAGCTCGAACAGAGATCTTGAATTCTCAAAGCTCGGTCTTACATGAGTTGGTAGATAGATTAGCCCAGGTTTTGAGTGCGCCGAAAGCAAACTCCATCCAGACCGTTGAGACCCAAACCTCTACTCCGGAGGAACTCAAAGCATCTACATCTGCCAAAAGACTGTGCCTGGATCTATCCTGCAACAACAGTCTATCGGATAACAGTAGTAATGGCAGTCCTAGAGAACCCTTTCGCATTCCTACCGAAATGTATCGGAGTGTCGGAGTAGGAGCTGAATTTGATGAAGAGGCTAATCTGTTGCCCAGTACCAGCTACGGCATCGAGCACTCTGATTTATCCCCAAGATTACAGCCCTTGGTGGACGATGATCGAGATACAGAGCGAGAACTCTCCCATTCCGAGGAACCATTTTTCAGAGCAGCCGTGGAAATCGAGTGCGCTCTGCATTTACCAAAAGTCGAGCGACTCGACGATGCCATCGAACCCAGCACCTATGTCACCTTTCAAAAATTCAGAAATTCAACCAATGTTGAACAGTTTGGGTCCTACGTAATTACAAATGTATATCCAAGTAACTGCAATCCAAAATGGGAATGGAGATGTGACACCAGACTACCGACTGAGCTGCTAGTTAATGTAAAATAATATTTTAAAACGTTATTTCTTGTTTAAGCATCACAGGTATTTCTTTACGATTAACGTATTACATTTTCAGGATGAGAAAAGAATGATTCTAAAGGTATGGCGATTACTGGATGCAGAAGTGAACTCGAAAGTTGATTTAGAGCATGACATAGTCATAGGATTTTCCGCTTTAGACTTATCGGTACTCACTGCAGGTTTTCCAATAGTATCTGGTTGGTTCCATATCATGGACTTCACTGGAAAATGCAACGGTCAGATTAAGGTACATGTAATTCACTAGAATAATACATTTCAACTTATTTTCTTAAGTAATGATTGTACTTAGATCGTTACAAATTATTGACTAAGATAATTATAAACACGTTACATTCATTTCAGGTCACTGTAACTCCATTAGAAGATATTTCATCTTTTGGAAAAACAATTTCTTCTAAAAGTCTTTCCAAAGCACCAGCTCCAGGTCCTACTGAACTTAATTGGTGTTCGGCATATCCACAAAATACGTTAAATTCTGGTGCAACCTTCAATAATGCGATTAATCCTGCTTGTTGCGCTGAATCTAGAGTTCCAAACAGCCACAATCGATTAGATAACGATCCTGCAGTTGAACTGGGATTTGGAGATGTCTCGATGTCATTTTTATCTTTATCTCTGCAGTGAGTAGATTTACGTTTACATTTAATAATTATTTTCCTGTGTATAAAGTGATGTAAAGAGAACGTTTTTTTATCTTAAGTTTATAACAAGAATGTTTCCTTTTTTTAAATTTCCATTCATTTTCATTTTCAGACAAAAGCTTTCGGAACTACATGAAATTACGAAACGCCTGCAGTCTCGTTTGCATGACGTTACGAACGCAGCATTCGACGACGACTTTGATAACGATTTCGATACAAACGATCCGGACATGGATAATGATTACAGGAATAATGCAGAAAATCCAGCAACTGCCAACACAGTGTTTTGCGACATTGCAAACTGGTCAATGTCTAACAATCGACCTCCGGATCATGGCATCGTGAATGGAAGTCGAAAATCTCACATTTACGAGGACAATGTAAAACAACTGTCTCATTTAACTGGAAGCAACAACGGAATAAGCCCGGAGCCCAATTTTACGGATACCGGATATTCGACGAGTTCGAACGTTCCTTCAAATCGGCCGCTATCAAATGGCCAACATAATACTATAACTAAAAACGGGAATCATTTGATAAATGACGATTCTTCGAATGTCAATAACGGTTATCCTGCTAGGGGTACCAGAACTCACATCGGTCACCTGCTGGACAAGTTATCGCTTCAGTTGTCCGCGGCTCCTCCACCAGCAACTTGTAGTTTTCCTATGAAGAGGAACGTCATTGACTTAGTGAATAGCCTACAATACCGAAATAATAGTGCGAGATACACAGATAGAAGGTACAGACAGAACGCTCGCACGGTTCTTACTCAGACTGATAACGTGGATCAAAACTCGAGGGCCAATCTAGTGGACTCCAGAAATTCGGAGTCGCGGAGTAATTATGGTAGTAACAATGATTTTGACATGTCCGTTAACGGGGCTTCCGTGAGGAGAGAAAGAATATCTACGTTAATTCGCGAAGAGTTGGTAGCTGAAGAGAATAACGACACGCCCGATTGCGACGAACTGTCCACTCACCTCGTAACTTCCAACGTTCGTCATATGGGTACAGGAGGTATTTTTCATCCTCTTATATACCAACATCTGATCCCCGATGTCCACGCTAATGTTGGTTCAAGCGTTACCTGCAATGCAGCGCAATCAGAGCATAATTTGGATTCCACTCCCGAATCAGAGGCAGTCATGCAGTTGGACAACGCCTACGTAGAGAATTTTAATGCTACTATTAATAATGGTTTAAGCAGAATACGGAACCTCATTGATATAGATACTCTTCCATCCAGCGAGGGTGGAGGTCCGTTAGGAAGTCGAGACTTAATGGATATTTCTGAGGGACATATCGAAGCTTTTAGACTTACACCCTCTGGTGTGTCGGAGAACGTTGATAGAAATATCGACGTGACTCTTGTTCGTAAACCCAGCAATGACGACTTAATGGCAAGCAATAGCGCGGAGTCGACTAGTACGATCTCTCCGGATAAATCCTCCGCTCGACGAACTGTCGACGTTGATGACGACAGATCTTTGACCTCTTCGGAATCCTCAGTTTCCGGAGTATCAAGACAAGCTCCTGATGGAGGTAATCCTGCGGAAGAAACAGGAAAGGTGCAACTAAAGACTCGAGTTCAGGATTCTCAAGATTCTACCACGGACAGTTAATAGCATTACAATCTTTTTAATTTGATGCCTAAAAAGGATCAATGTGTATCTCAGTAATTTTTATGAGGATAGGAACTGATTCCAAACTTAAATGAAAGTTCTTCATCCTGATAATTATTGTTTAGACAGACAGTCCAAACGAAAGCCTCTCTTTTACAAATGTATTGTTCAGTGAACTTAAGGGCTTTCAGATTTAAATTATACAAGCAATTCATTCGCGTTGTATTATGACTTGCAATTTATACTTTATGAAAAGGACTTTAAATACATCGTCTGGTGAGACTAACCGATTTCTCTATACGAAAAGCTAGAAGGAAGTTTTTTACAAAGCTCTTTTTTTAAGTATCGTTCAACTTGGGCACACTAACGGTGATGCTATTTTCATTAAGTGTGCTACGTCGGTTTGCCGTCGTAACTTGAAGGAGCAAATTGCATATTCCGTGTAACAGGAATATCCGCTTGTTGATTTCAGAGTTATGCGGTAACAATAATCGACACCGTCAATTTGAAACAATTTTCATAAATGACTAAAATTGTACGTAAAATTGTCAAGTGAATCTCAAACGATATAAACAATTTGATAGCGGAATTGGAAGAAACTTAATTGCAGTTCTTAAAAAACGGAACATGAATCGACAAATGTTTACAGTTCTTTTTTATACACAGTGCACGACTGCGCCGAGAAGGCATTCAGCCAGAAAATGCTGATTTAAGAGGGGTCAAAAGTAACATTTTACTACCTAAAATTTTTAACTCTTAAGTTAAATTAGGAAAAAGTCTCGAGCCCCTTTCATTTTATTATCTCGGAACATGCGTCAAAGTGTTCTTTCTCTGACGACTGAATACCGTGTATACGTAATAACGATATCCGAAAAATCAATATAACTACACAGATACTATTCTATCGATCTAGTTTCCTAAGTACACTACATTGTTTTACGCATTTACAGCGCGATGCGATCAGCGATATTTTTATATAATCTTTTCTGTACATAGCGCTCGACTAGAAATATTGTAGATGTAGAATATTACTGGACATACACATACCGATATTCGACGATAAAATAAATCTGTACGCCATGAATAAAATCAAAACACATTCGATGTACCTTTTAATAGCCTAACAGTTTCTTTATTGAAAACTTTTATACCGTGTATTGGTAATAATATTTCTATATAAATCTCAACAATCACCAGATTAAATATACCAGGTTCAAATAATACTGCAATGTTTGTGTGCGGGGCATCTAATGACGATATCGATAATCCCACACATGAACGGCTTCTATCATTAGGATATTTAATCTCGCACGTATGTAGATAAATACGCCTCTCTATACATCCATTGTTTGATAGCTCGCGGATTCATCAACCATACCTTAGCATCCGTGCCCTCGTGAGAGTGAATATCGGAGCAATCTCGTAATTTCTAAAAGAAACCGAAATTAATTAATTGTTTTTACGCAAAACACGAAGTTTTCATTATTTGTATACCTAAAGTATGAAAAGGGAGACTTTAACTGTTCCTTCTATAATTTTATAAAAATCACTTGGAGTCTAAGTTTTTTTTTCCTTACATGGAAAAACTTCAATTCTTCCTTGGTGTACTTTGTTCGTTGTTGCCGTTCCTTCATCATGCATATTTTGCATAAAAATAATGTATTATTCCAATGCCAATAATCACCGGTGGGCTTTTCGCCACACAAACTGCAAACATCGGTATTTCGCTTGCAACATTTGAGTTCCACTGCGAGCCGTAGCTTTCGTTTCCCTCCGAAGCTATTATCGAATATGATGTTGCGTTTGCCATAGTTTGTGTACATTCCAGGCCTACAGTATTATTGCTCAATGAGTCTATTTGTTAAATATACTATCGCTAATATTCTTGTCTTTTTCCTCATATAACCGTTAGAGGAAGACATCTACATCCGTTAACTTAAATATTATTTTACGTGGAAATGTGAAAGTGGAAAGTGGAATATTATTTTACGTGGAAAGTTAAAGTTCTGTTATAACTTGACACTTTCCACGTAACTACCATCTTAAGACAGTAAGTATATTCCAGAAAAAAAGGAATATAATAATCACATTAATAAAAAACATTAGTTGAGTTCTTATTTAGCACCGTATTGAAATGGTATAACTAAAAAAAGTCTTTTATGTATATTTCATAGCCTACCCTGGATTGGTATCCGTTAAGAATGGCTTTCTTCTTGCAGTAGAAGCAAAAGGATACTTCAGTTCCTTGCATTTTGCAGGAAAACTATCTATAGTGTAGTTGGCTGGTCCCGGAGAATCTTCAATGTTCTGCACTTTACTGGCGAATCTTGCCAGACCACTGTATCCATTTCTACTAAAACTGCTATGACACGGCTGAAAAACGTCACATATAATTTCTTATGATCAACTAAATATAAAATGAGATTAATTGATAACAGAAAATACTATTCAGCCTGTTTCGTCGTAATGATTTCTGACATAGTTAGGTATCCATTACCTGCGTGAATTACATTAAAATATTGCAAGTTTCGATTTCTATCATTCGATTCTGCATAGTAGTTGATTTATCAGGCTACTGGATAATAGAGCAATAATGTAGAAAGAGATAGAGGGAGAGAGAGAAAAGGGACGAGCGAGAAAGAGAGAAAACATCCAACCATATCGATGATACATTACTTTCAAGCATTTCTAATTGAGTCTGCTTAAGACGTAGCAAGATACACCTTGGATGTGACAGCCTTGAAGGATTTCGCGGCTTCGTATTTGCACGGCGAGATGTCAGGATATTCCTCGAGGACGTGCTGCCTCATAAAAGGACTCATGCCTTTTCTCGTCGAAGTGTCGCGAGGCAATGTGCAGCCGAAACATATCCTTTGTTGTTCTTGTTTCTTTACGACATATTCAAAGTCTGTAACAAAAATTCAGAGGATGTACCGTAAAATAAATAAACACAGTCACATGTAACCAAAATCCTCGTAGTTCCTTCGATGATAAATGAAAAGCCTGGATAAGTGATTATTTTAAACGGTAGAATTTGTTTTCTGAACGGTCCCATATTACTTTCACTTTTTAATCGTTTATTAGAATGTACTATTTAAATTAATTATGTCCTACATTGTTCCAATTAGATTCGCTGTTATCCTTTTAGTGTAGAGAAATATTTCATAACTTGTATTATTGTTTATAAGATGTTTCGGGCTGTTTTCTTTATAAATATTTTATGATAGCGAACAGTTTGCGTGAAAGAGTCGGGTGCTCTGTCTATTACGAACGATACGATATAGTATACGCTGTGACAATATATTGGATCGCGTGGACGAAATTATGCTTACGGAACATGCATATGAGCGGCGTATTTCACGTACCGTCACGACATACCCACATTACTCCAGTTAATTATTGCAACATGTCCGTTAACTGTACAGGGACCTCGATATGGTCTATTAGGACTCGTGATTACTATGGCAACCCACGATAGCCTTCCTTATAAGTTGCAGATTATTGACGGAACGAGCCATATCGTTTCTGCGGATCGTAATGCGGAAACGAAAGCAATTTAAATAGTTTAAAGCTGTCGTTACAATTTACATGATTATTCTTTGATAATATCTCTCAAGTTTATTTTTCAAATTCAAAGGAAAATAACCTGTATAAATGAAAATTGTGGACTGTGCCATACACGTGCATATGTATACGTTACAGAGAATTCTCTTGATTATTAAAATACGTTCATGTAAAAATCAGGTCATACTCTTTCCATATAGTTATCTATTCATATGAGGAAATTAAATAGTTAGCACTATACATATGAAAATATACCAGAAAATCAGAAGTATACCTTCCATCTCGCTAAAAGCTTTCACCACGTCTCAGATTACTCAGGATCTTAAAAATGATTGCATGCCCCAAGATCTCGTAAACCCTTCGAAACGTCATTAATCATCGTTAACCAGTAAATTAATCCAAAACACTCCTCCATAACCACAAACATTCGAAGCTCAAGGAATCAAAAAAATTGAATCACGCCGCCATCTTCGCGTTTATTTCACGATGCTTATTGTTTAATAGACCGTCTCATGACTTGAGTATTAATTATAAAATATCCTCCCCTTATGTCAGTTTTACAAGTACGTATTACTTTTCTTCAACATTTCCATAATTAATAAAATGGTCAGTCTCCGTTTATAAATTTACTTTAAAAAATATCCACTTCTTACATTAGAATTCAGTCCAGGTCGTACATACTTTACTGACCTGTTCAAATTTTGCGTCAAGCCTGGTGCCATCTGCCGTGCGTCTGCGCGGATCCGCGGAAAGGCGGTCGGCCGCGCGCTTTTGTTCAAAATAACAACTAAACCGCTCGATACAACTTCATTTCCGCGCCAAATCATATGTAATCTCAATTGAGATAGATAAAATAATTTTCAAAAGATTTATTTTATCCATGAATTTGCATGTCTCTTGCCAGTTTGCTACAAAAGTCACGGGAAGCTCCGTAGAGTGAGTGTCTTGACTAGTGCGTACCAGAGCTTCGGCAGGTCGATGGTTTTGGCCACGGTCGCTGTGGTCGCGCG
This sequence comes from Orussus abietinus, assembly GCF_000612105.2. NCBI lineage: Eukaryota > Metazoa > Arthropoda > Insecta > Hymenoptera > Orussidae > Orussus > Orussus abietinus. The sequence goes on along the minus strand of NW_019394557.1, from coordinate 26,441 downwards.
TACCGACGGTTGCCGACGCGACGGTCCGTCCGCGGCCGTCTTCGCTTCGCGATGTGTCCGCCGCCGCCGCTGCCGCGCCGATGTGTGTTTCTGCACATGGCCGTGCCGCCCGACGGGCCTTTACGTCGCTCAGTGCAGTCCCGCACTTTTTCACCGGTAAATCGAGCCTTTTGGCCAATTTTTCACGCGAAACAAAGCCGCGAGCTCGTAACGAGCGGTAGAAACGTTAATTTGGCCCCGCTGAAGAAGTTAAACCTCCGAGACGAGTCCTCAAAAATATCAGATTACGCTGAGACCACCTCGGCGAGGGGCCAGAGGCCGCGCCGAGTCCTGCGTGTCCTCGATCTCGGTGGCCCTGCATCCGTTGAGATGTTTCAGCTAGTCGGTGTATTTGTTGGAGCTAAGACTCTACTCGGAAACTTACCGAATATCTTCGATTTTAAAATTGACCGAGAGTTCGTGCCACTGATTATTCAGAACCTCTCAAGGACACCGTACAAACGAATCACGGCCAACTATATAGAGCAGTTAGTCTTGAAATCTCAGTAGTTTGGCGTAACTAGGTTGTGGATTAATTACTTAAATTCTCAGGATGATAAATCGACATTTAGTTAGTCTTTGATAGAATTGCAATCGACAGGAATGTAATGCAAGGACATCTCGATGGCAGTGCTTTATGTAATATTTTACGTTGCTTGTTATGTACAAATAGGATCTTAATCAAAAATTTGATACCATGGTTTTGGTTATTTTAATTGTAAACTTTATTTAGTACACTTGTCATTAACTGAGATGTTTTAGTTCAGCTTAATATTCAAAGTTAATGTTTCCTCAATTATGTTGCTTTACTTCTATAAAGTGTCTGAAATTTATCAGGTTTCTTCTTAATGAGAATTTTTTCAATTCTTCCCATAGACCTTTTTTTACTGACATTCATATGGAGATTTTCACTGATCTGAAATGTTGGCAAGTGTGAATGCTTCTTAAATAAAATACAAGTGTTAATTTATTTATTTATCACGGTGAGATCGGTCAAGTATATTCTGTTACTGTGATTCTCAAGAAATATTACAGTATTCCGATATACAATATTAATCTGTGTGCATTTTTATTAATGCAGTTTCAATTATAGTTAGATCAATTTGAATCAAATGTTCTCGTTTCCGTTTGACAGAGGTTTTAGGTGATAACAGAGTTGTAATATTGTTTCTGATCGTCGATATGATACCTCAACTATTATTCAACTAATGAATTTCCTGTTTAATCTAAAGGAAGGCAAGCTGTTTAAATCTGCATTTTTTTTAACAAATGCATAACGATATTTTTTCGGTTTTTGTATTGCTTTAAACAAATATTTCTTGCATTTTTTTATCAGTTCTTTGTGTGAATTCGTGTATATTTATTACTTTCAGATAAATTATATTATATATTGCATCCACCATGACTACATCATCAGAAGATGTGCTGATGCAAGTAGGACAGGTCCGGTACAAGAAAGGCGACGGTACATTATACGTAATGAACGAACGAATAGCTTGGATGTTCGATAACAGGGATACCGTAGCTGTCAGCCACAAATATGCTGACATTAAATGTAAGACTTCATTCAGTTCTGTAATTGACAAGATGTAATAAAGTTTTTACGTGGAATAATCGTGTGACAGTATATCCATTGTCTTAATCACAAGTGATTTGTTGAGAGCTGTGTTTGTACTCTTGTCAAAAGATTATAAGTATACAAAATTTAAACTTTGCTATTTACAATTACTGTTCTTTATGCATTTTGCGTACCTCAAATTTTCAATCTAATGTTTATTGTAATGTTTTAGTACAAAAGATATCACCTGAAGGAAAATCAAAAATACAGTTACAACTAGTACTACATGATGGCTCTTCTTCAACTTTCCACTTTGTAAACAGGAACGGACAAGAAGCACAGATTAAGGACCGTGATGATGTTAAAGAATTGTTGCAGCAACTTCTACCTAAATTCAAAAGGAAAGTTAATAAAGAGTTGGAAGAGAAGAACAGGTATGATAAATTGGAAAATCATTATTTTTAGAAGGTCGATTACGATGTTAATAATCGCTACATATTGTTCAGGATGCTTCAAGAAAATCCTGGTCTTCTGCAGCTTTACCGTGACCTGGTTATAACACAGGTTGTCTCCTCGGAAGAATTTTGGGCTCAACATGCTGCAGAGTATACTCAAGCAAAGAAAAGTCAACGTCAGGAAATTGGTGTTAATAGTGCCTTTCTCGTAAGTCATTGCAATATTATAAAAAAGTGTTGCAGTGTTTTGTATTACTGATTTGACAAGAATGTTTAACATTAATGAACACTGCCATTATATTATCATTAACGCTATCAAAAAATCATTTCAGGCTGACATCAAACCGCAGACTGATGGTTGCAATGGACTGAAGTATAACCTTACCGTCGACATAATAGAATGTATATTCAAGACTTATCCTGCTGTTAAGAGAAAGCATCAAGAAAATGTGCCTCACAAAATGTCGGAGTCCGATTTCTGGACAAAGTTTTTTCAGTCGCACTATTTTCATCGTGACCGCATCAATACAGGGACCAAGGATCTATTTACCGAATGTGCCAAAATAGATGATCAGGAGCTCAAGAAGGACATTCAGACTGGAATCAATGATCCTCTGGTAGACATAAGTTCCTTTGAGGATAAGACGCTAGACGAGAACTATGGATCTGGAGTAGGAAAGGCTGATAAGCCTTCAGGAAATATAGTGCATCAAAGTATGATTAAGAGATTCAATCAACACAGCATTATGGTCCTTAAAGCTAGCACTGCCAAACCACCTGTGCCACCTTCCCAACTGCAGTTAAATGGTTCATCGCCATCTGCGAGTAAGACACCAGGAACCCACCAGTCAAATGATCAACCAAAGACTAAAAAAGTAAGAAAATATAATATAATAATAATGGTAATGTTTAATATTAATTACCCTTGGTTTTAAAATTATAAATATAATATATTTCTTTACACATTTTGTGAATACTGAAATAACTATCGATGTTACAGCTTAGAATACAGGAGAAGCTAGTGTACGACGATTTGGATGCCAGCCGTGATGTGAACGCAAACGCTGGCGTGCCACTTAACCTTTCTCACATTGACAGATACTTGCACGGACCTGTGCCAGGAAGTGGTAATGTCGAGGTGACAGTCGATGAGTTTCATGCAACATTGAACCAAGTCAGGAGAGAAGCGGCTAACTGGACAACTGGTGCCAATTTGCCAAGACAAGCAGCCACATCGTTGGTTAGTCCAGCTGCCGCTGTGTCAGCGTTAGGGGAATTAACACCTGGTGGAGCTTTAATGAAAGGCTTTCGAGAAGACAGCCTTGGTCGTAAGTTAAATACAGAAGTTTTTTTCTTTCTTTAAAACTAATATGTTTCTTTTTCTCCTTTTCACTTAGCCGTTTAATGTATTTTTATAGAATTAATACCAAAGGATCTCGAAAAGGAACTACGTAATGTTTATGTCTGTACATGCGAATTGTTAAGGCATTTTTGGAAAAGCTTTCCTCCAACTACCCCTCAGCTGGAGGAGAAGGCTGTTCGAATGCACGAAGCCTTGCACAGGTTTCATTCAGCTAAACTTAAACCATTTGAGGTAATTCTTTAAGGATACTTTGATTTCAACATTAAGAGTATAATATATTAAAGAAATATTTTGTGTAGGACCGAGTTCAAAGGGAATTCTCAGCCGTCAGTCAACACTTGACGAGTCATTTAAATCAGCTGCTTAATACCGCCTACAGGAAGTTCGCGGTTTGGCAGCAGCGAAAGATGCAGATGAGGTAGCCAACGTTCAACCTGTCTTAGAGTCGTGAAGCAAGTATATTGATGAAAATAAACGGAGCAATATTGAAGATACTGAAGAATATTGCGTTTTGAAGTGTTACCGTAATTAGGTGTCAAGATACGTGGGTGTCATTTCGCCAAAGCCAAAGTCGGGTTACACAGACAATTGCACCCCCGAATGCTGCTGTATCAATTGCTTATTTATTATTTAGCCTGTATTCTTGATCGTGGATCCCGATCGGTTTTGGACTTGTCTCTGTGATTTGTGATCACAACTGAACTCATTCAAGATGCTGTATACTTTTACATAAGGACAGTTTTAGTAGTTTATTTATTGTTCAGTTCCTTAAGGATCTTTGTCTTTGGACGTTTTTGTACGAACTCACTCGGCCAGGTTAAGAATGGAGATGACAGTTAATGTGTAGAGAAAAAAAAAGAAGTTACAATCCATCCTAAGTCCACGGAATGGTGTAGACTTATTGGAAAGGTTGTTCTATATTTTCTTACGGAATCGGCCCACCATTGTTCATAATATTGTTCGTTTAAGATGATTACTAAGAGTAGATGTGGAACTCGGATCACCGTTAGAGGATGCATCGATGTGATGTGCTTGATCGTCTCACGGTACTGACATAGCTGTGATAACATCACCGTACAAATTAAATCACAAAATGTTTGTCTTCATTTCATTAGTTTCCTCTTGTGATGCTTGGTTGTTGCATAAGTTTGAAACATTTAAACCGAAATAATTTGTAACATTATTCACATTTAGAGTCCAGGGTCACTTGTCTTTTGGAAATATGTTTTTCCTGCAACTAGTATATTTCTTTTTATACATTCATATTTTAATTCCATTTTATTCTTCACGAGTAACCTTTGTCTTCGCCGTTTTGGTATGGTTTTGATGTGGCAAACCTAGTGATATTTTTTTCCTTTACCAGTGAATTTTTAACATTCACTAACTTATGACAAAAGTAATAATTTTGAGGATCGAGCATGTTGCTAATTCATTAAAGAGAAGAAAAATTAAGGGAGTACCAGAGATAGGATACGTAACGTCCTTAGTGGACCTTCATAGATAAATGAGCTTTGTGCCATTGAAATTCAGAAGAAACGAAACTTCAGAAAAGTACATCCTTGCAACTCATCGTTCATGGCTCTTCATCCCGCGACATACTCGAACCAAGTGTCTTAATTATTGGATCCTACTTCATATCAGCCTCGTAAGTACGAATACCGGAGATTTTCCTGCTCCCTCGTCCGCGTCCCACCTATACTAGATACTGGCAATAACTCTTCTTGCAGTTAATAAAATTACCCTAGACGCGTATTCTAAGTAATAATCTAATCGATAGGGAATTTATCATAATCATCAGTTATATTATTATTACTGCTATTATAAATATATTCTTACATTATTATTATTGCAATAAATGTTATTATTGTCGAGAAAGTGTTAATGCCGTTAACTTTCATGGAAACCTCCTGTTAATCGATACCACGATATGTATTTAACGCTTAAAATATTTGTAGAAAGGGAGGCCGTTTTCCCTCTCTTTGGGCTCACAATAACAGGTAGGTAATAACTATAGCAGTCCCTCGTGCACTCTCCTGTCTTACGTCCCGCGTGGACCGGCACGTCCATAATAGATACCGACCAACTTGTATAAAATTGACCTTGACCAGCACCGGTGTGTGTCACGTTTTACCTGTTTGTGCCGGCACGCGGTCGACGCTGAAAAAATCTCATCCACGATGCACCTGCCTAATCTGGCACCACCGCACTCCTCGGTGGGATACCAGGTTGTCTCTCTCTCACGTATATTGCCACAAGTGCGACAAGGATGCACTCTTGTGAAAAGCATCGCGGACTCCAGACTGCGCGCCGGGGACCACGCCGCGCCGGCTTGGTTAGACGACCTTCCACAAATAACTTGATCTGCCGCGACGAAGAAAAACCGGTGGGTGGTGGTGGTGGGGGTAACGCGTGACGGCGCCGGTGTCGATGGGGTGAGGGTTTGCGTACAATGCCGTGGGCGGATTCGAGGGGCCCCGGAATTACACCCTCTGTCAGTCGCTACATCTCTTTTGTATTTCTATTTTTTTATCAAACGATTTCAGGCACCGAGCGGATCTGCCGATTTTATTGCGTGGCGGGTTTACCGCTACAGAGGAAATCGGAAAACGGCTAATGTGCGTTGCATGGATATTGCACGATCCTCGAGAAATTCACGGAAAGTCAAACTCGTGCTTCGCAAGGGTGGGAACGACGCGACGGGGCGACGCGTTGTTTTATATAGAGATCAACAGGTTGTATTTACACGGGCTGGGCAGAGAATCTTGGAACTTCACCCATGTCAGTCTATTTAATTTTTTTTTTTAATTCGAATATTTAGACACACTGCAAAATGAGTGATCTGGGTTTACTGACACTTTAAAGTAAGTTAACAGAAGAACAAATAAAAGTTAATACGTGCCCAAAATAATGTAATCCCTCTTTTCGGGGACTAAATGAAAGATGTTTGTCCTTATTTTTGTTTCCATCCAAAAATAAATACAAGGTGGAGTCGTGATTCTTGACAAGTGTTTCGTTTGAATGGTAAAGTCCCATATTTATTCAAATCGTACGATTTCGTAATTCAAGAAATAACCCTTTTTTCTTGTTCCAAATATCTGTGAAAGTGTTAAACAATTCTTTATATCTCTGATTTTGAAAAACACCGAGAAACGAAGATGTCGACAAAGTTACGTGCCTAACTTTCATGCCCTCTCCAATTTTCACATTGTTTACTGCCATCGGGTTCATATGGATCCCGATAATAAAATGTGCAAATTCGTTTATATAATTAATATTTAATGAATAACAACAGCAAAGAAGTATGAGAGAAAGAAGTACAACAGAATAGAAAATCGATTCGGATCTAAATGGACCCAAAGTTGTGAAGGTTAAATATCAGAATAAAACTATTTAGAAATTCGACAATGTTGAGATTTTTACCTGTAATTCCGAAACAGGCCCAGAAATAAAACTGTATCAAGGATGCGTCGGTTTGATCGTGGTCCCGTGGGGATTCAGGTGGAATCAGGGCACAGCGCGACCCTGGAGCAGCGTGGGTGGGAGTGGAGGGGGATCGGCGAAGCGCTTTCCCCTTCATTGTTTGAAAAATCCCGCCTCTTCCCCGAGGCGAATCGATAGATGGCGCGCTCTATTGTTGACTCGAATCAAGATGGCGGCGCGTAATGGCACTCCGGAGCGAGATCGTTCGCGGTTCCGCGGCTGATTGATGGACCGCGCGACGTTGATTCGCCGCGGCGTAGGTGCAAGAGGGACGACCGTCACGTCCAGGAGATGCGTGCCTAGAGGACGACTCGGAATCCGGGAGCAATGTGAACCAGGACGGCGCGCCGTCGTCGTGTAACACGAGCGGTGCCGAGTGCCAAGTGCCGAGCGCTTGCCTCGCGAAAATCAGCGGTATCGTGCACACACCTTTATCTTGTATTATTTCCGGTGAGACGTCGTTCCCACCTGGAGAACGTCGGCGTCCGGAGGAAGCCCCGGCGCCCAGGACGCTTCTTCGTGACGCCCAGGTCAAGCGCGCCTTTCTCGAAATTCGCATTTCCAACTTCGTTGACAGTTCCTGCAACCAAGTGGCGAGACGCGGCTGCTCGCGAGTTTCGACATCTTCAGCGTTTTGTGGTTCCGGATCCACGACGATCGGTCACCACGCGGGCTGTCTTCGGGGAGACATCAGGTTACTCTGGAGGACATCGCAAAGAATCGCAATACTCAACGTGTTAAGTAAAGAGTGACCTTGCAACGTTGCTGGCAAAGATCTCGACGTGCAACCTCCTAGTAGCATTCCTGGGCTCCACACGCGCCGGATTAGTGCGGGAAAAATGGAAAATGAGATGCCGAAGGTGAACACCATGGTCGTATTGGTATCTTTACGCTCCATCCTAAAGGCTGTCAGTAACTGATAGCGAGCACATGGAGTAACAGCCTCATAGTAGGCTTTCATTAATTATGTTACTTGAGATCCGAGGATGATCGATTTGAAAGGATTTGTCGGAGGATAGGCGAAGAGAAGTACTTTCTGGATTGGGATGCACAGAATTGAACTAGGGTGATATCGAGAGAAACGTCCCCAGGAGGGTGAAATGTTGAAATTAGGTATGAATTTGCGTTTCAGAGTATTATATTTAGGAAAATGTCATTTAGTATTTGTTTTGATAGTGGGTATTTATCAATGATAAGTACATTGAGGCAATTATAAGGATGTATCTGTCAAACTATTTGTGAAATGTTCCAATGTGTTCACTATATTAAAATATATGAATAAATTAATTTTCAGAAAACAATGGAACATCCAAATTGGAGGGAAGCATAATGATCGTAGAGAGCGTCGATGTAGAGTCGTGTCTTAGAAGATAGCCTTGAAAGGCGTTTCCATGCTTGTTTGTGATGGAAACTTATTGAAACACCATATTATGATTGTGTCTACACATGATCCGCATTATACGGATCTGCTGAGGTAGGCACTTCGGTGCCCCTGATAAGTGATCTCGATGGATCCCGTTGGTCCATGGTATGCTTCGTACAACCGTCTGGCTGCGGGAGGTACTGCGAGTACGTTTCAAGCCACTACATCGAGTACAACCACTGACTTTGTGTCCCATCACTTAGCTTCGGCAGCCACTCAAGCCGTTCCTTCGACAACGACGTCGCAGCTGCTTTTGCAAGCGGCTCATACGACCGCTACCCTGGCAGGCCAGCCTTCACCGTTTAATCCAGGAGGATTTTTATCACCGCCACCTGTGGGATATGACGTCTTCTCTCCCTTATTTCACCACCCTAATCCGAAACAAGCACATTATGTCACTCAACACAGACAGGCTCTGGCTCAAGCTCAAGTGGTCGGGGGAACGAAACAGAGCCCAGTTCCTGACTCTGACATAACAACGTTGAGAGAAAATTATAGTACAGCACATCAACCGACCTTCTTTGAACACCAAGCTCCAGCATCATCTCCAACAGCTTCCACGCTCGCTTGGACCCACCAGAACAACTCACAGCTTCCAAGTCCCTTTGGCATTTTACCTCATGAAAGCGTTGTCCCCTCGTCACCTGCACCACCGTCGACAAAAGCTAGCAATGCCGTTTACGAAAATACATTCAACGCTCACTTTGCTGCAGCTCAGACATTGAACAATCTCAATTCGCAGCTATCATCTCCCAACGTCACAGTTGCAGAATTCAAGCCCACAAGTTACTCCGACACAAAAAAAACTGTGAACGTGCGACCTCAGTCTCCCGCAGTTACTGCGAAGGTAGTAGTGTCCACGTCTCCTGGCACCGGGAGCCAAACATTCTTCCAACCCACTACCTTCAGCTCCGAAACCCTAACCGACAACTATCCTACGGGCAACGGGAATCAAACGTCGAATGGAAAGGTGCAGGCAGCGATCCAGCATCAGCAATCCTGTATTGTCTCAACGCCTAGCAATGTGCAGGGTAAGGAGTACAGGATTCCCCAGCCTTCAACGAGGTCGAGCGCTCCGGCTTCCATTTTTCTCAACGCTAACAGTCCGGTCAGGTCGGCTCCGCAGGTACAGGACAAGCAGGCCACTCGGAACAGCGGTTTTGCTTCGCCAACTGGTAAAGGTAATACCTCGCAGCAGGCCGTTCAAACGAAGGCGCAGGCGAAGGTCTATCCTGAGTTAAACGCCCACAACGAGCACAGGAGAACGGAACAAAGTGGCCACGAGAACAGCCAATCCTCGCCCATCAGCTTTTCTATCATGGATTCTCGAACTATGAGCTATGGCACGGCGAACAATACCAATTGCCCTACCGCTAACGGCAAGTTACCCAACAATCAGAGGACACCCCCAACTAACAGTTTGCAAACCCACCCTCAGCAGCAACAACAACAACAACAGCAACAGCAGCAGTTTCACGTGATGAATCAACAGGCTGCGACGACCTATAGACATTATTCGACAGGCTCCACCAGCGATTCGGAGTATCACCACCCTGGGAGGTCGAAGTCCTCGGCGTCGACAGATTCCGCGTACTCGTCCAACAACTCGACTCAGAACGGACCGGACTGCAGCGTCGTTGTGCCCAGGAGGCCGAGTCCCCTGCAAGCGCACTCGCAAGCGAGTCCTCTGGGCCATGTACCCAGTCCGGCCTATCCGATGTACAACAGCCCAATGGCGACCCTGTCATCGCCATCGCCACTGCAGCAACACGGCGAGAACGGTGGTAACCAATGCGCCAGCGGTCCTCAATATAAGACGGCAGCCCAGCAACAGGTGACTCCACCGTCCCCGTTGGATGTGACCGTCCCCAGGCCTGCGTCCCAGGGTCAGGTGGCCTACTCATCGGTAATAACCCGGGCACTGGGCACAGCCGAGAGCAACAAGGCGACTTACAACACGGAGACCCGGAACTACGACCGGCAGCAAGAGTTGACCCAATCTCAGAAACAGCAGCAACAGCAGCAGCAACAGCAGCAGCAACAGCAGCAGCAACAGCACCAACAGGTCTGCTGGGAAGGCGACAATAGGCAGACCAATGCCTCCAGAAAATTCTCCGTGGCGACGTATGCCGTGACGAATCCTGACCTGAGTCATCCGCAGAACCTTCCCGGCCAGCAACAGGCTCAACGGGTGCTGAACATAACAGAGAGACAGCAAGCGTATTTCGATTCCAACCAGGTAACTCTCCAGGATCTGAGTAGCTGCAGGGGCGACCCCATGAGTATCGTGAAGAACCTGCAGACTCTGCAGCAGGGCTCCTGCCAGGTGCAACAACAGCAGCAATCGGTGGCGGCTGGCGAGCAACAGAAGCAGGTCGAGGAGAGGCGCAAGGCCGACAGCGTAGCAGTCGGCAGGAAGAGGAAAAGCTTCGAGAAAACTTCGCCTGGACACGGACCCTCGTCGCTGAACGACCTCGGAGGTGCAGCCGCCATGACCGAGTATCTTGGCAGGATACCGCCACCCGCGCATCACAACGCCGCCAACCAACAACAGCAGAACGGTTACTTCGACTTCGAGCGGTGGAACATACCGCCGCCCCCCTCGAAAATGTTCGGCTCCCAATCGGGTCTCCATCACGCCGGCAACTTCGTCGGCGGTCCCGCTCATCAGCATCAACCGTTGATGGTACCGCATCATCACGCACCTCCGCCGATCCCGTACTTCCCGGCGTTCCACATACCGCCCGGTCATCAACCTCATCATCCTCACGAGTTCCAGACCTCGGTGGAGATCGCGCCGGTGGGACTTGCCGAAGGGCCCCCAAGCCAGACGCCTGGCTACGGCCAGGAGATCAGGGACGACCACCGGCCCAAGGTTATCGTGCCCAATATCGAGGAGGAGTTGGGCTTCTTGCAGCAGGCGCCGCAGCCCGCGGAGCCCCCTAACATGGTCGGCCGCGATCTGAAGCGGAGGGACCCCAACTCGGGGTTCATGACGAGCTACCTCAAGTTCCTGCAGGGTGAGCGGGAGCCCTCGCCTCCGCCCGCGATCAGGGGCGGCAGGAAGGCGACCTGGAGCCGATCAAGACCCTATGTCTCGGTGACGGAGGCTTCGAGTAATCCAGAGGCCACTGCCAACGGAGACACTAATAGGCCTCGGGTCGAGAAACCACCGCCGCCTCCCAAGGAGACCCCGGTGATAGATTACGCCAACGATCCCAGATATTTTCCCCTGCCCAAGGAGAGGAAGAAGCGGAACTTCGACTCCAGCGACGATGGCTTTACCAGTGACGATGATTTTCCCTTTCCTCTGAAAAGGAACGAGAAGAAGACCCCTAGTGCTAGTGTTTCTGGTCAGGCCGACCCCGTGGCTCCCAAGGCCGAGGCGAAACCCAGAAAGGGGAGGCCTGTTAAGCCAGGAGGTCCCACGGACAGGAAGCGAAAGGCCGCCGCGGCCGCTGCAGCCGCTGCGGCTGCTGCGGAAGCCGCTTCCGAGAAGACTGCTGGAAAGGATCGAGATATCTCGGGGAAGGGCTCGAAGAAAGTCGAAGAAGGTATTTGATTATTCTTTCCGTCGGGACTAAGGGCCCATTGCCCCAACTTTTGCGTTGACATCCTTAATGAAGGATTACTCAACGCGTTGTTAGTCACCCGACATCCGACGATTATTTAACAGCGAATTCTAATCTTCGGTTAGCTTTATTTTTAACGGTGGAACACGAATTTCACCTATTCGAGATTAACTAATCGTAGATAAGAAATTTAACGCTTATCACAGTTGGTGCAACCCAATTGTTTAACTGACCCTGATGTCCCTAATGATTTAACTGATCTTGATGTTAATCCAAAGTAATTATAACGGTTTTTTATCATGTTGCTAATGTTCATGACGGTTACAGTGGATCCTTTGTTGCTACCACCGAGGCGCGAAACCTCCAGAAGGAAAGCCAAGGAGAAGACGTCGGTGAAGCAGTTCCTGGATCGTCAACAGGGTATAGATTATTTTGATAACGACGAGGAACAGGGCGATTCTGACTCCGATCCTGCCTGGACCCCTGCGGCGAAATTGGTCGGTGACGAGGAAGAGAAGAGGAAAAAACGGGGTAGGCCAGTTATTACCAAGAGGTTCAGAAGGGTCGTCGACGAAGATGGTTACTCCTCGGGTGAAGTCCCACCCCCTAGGAAAACAATCAGGAAGAAACACGAATCGGCTTTAAAGAATTCCATTGCTTCCGTCAAAGCCTCGTCGAAGAACGACGAGAAGTCTCTGACTGCCGTAAGCGACGAGGACTTGGATATTTCCCCGTTCAAGGTGTGTTTTCGGAGGAAGTTCAGTAACCTTTAAATCGTAGGACAATCAAAGTATGAGAATGTTATTTACGAGTTCGCAATATTTATGTTAGCATTGCTTCTATATAATTCTTAATTTTTATTAATTTTTTTGCAGCGCGAGTGTCTAAACATCTGGCATTGGAGTTTGCATTCTCCGTTACCATAATTCAAAAAGCACAGTGTTTAGTGATTCGCAGAATTAACGTGTCTTCGTTGTTTTTCAGTCCGGGGAATTCGTTGTGATCAAAGCCGATCTGGAAGAAGAGTATCCTGCTCTTTGGAGGATAGACGGAAAGACGCTGCTCCAGAAGTACGAACCGTTCCATTCCAATGGGAGAACCCTATACAGAAACATATCTACGGTATTGCTCTTAACACTTTATTTAAATTGAAAACTACAAGGGAATAATTATCTAAAAAAGGTGTGGTTACTTGATGAATGTTAAACAGAAGATTTAGTGGATTTAAATTGGTACTTCGATCAGTATGTTTTGAGGCATGTAAAGGGACAGTATTTTATGTTCCGCAAAGTTATAACATTTTGATTTCTATTTTAACGTATTTGGATCGTTTTTCCCCTATAATTTTCATCCGATAAGATATTCTTTGAAATGATCGCATCTAATATTTGTCATTGTGCAATGCAGTACTCTGGCTGGGCACCTCAGAATCGACACATATATCAACAAGTACCCGTCAAGTTCTTGCAGCAAGGCAAAATAGAGACGATCGTCGAGTTTCTTCGCGACGAAATGATCGTCGATGACAGGTACATTGGATGATTCTTCGTACATTAATGTAATCGCACTTGTATTTTCGAGCATACGTGAACATTTATTTTCCTTTTCAGCGAATGCATCGAGAAGTCCATGAAAGATACCGAGAAATATCAGGATCATTTCGAGGTGTATATTCAGACATTGATCTCTCAGGCGTTGGACTCCAACTTTCTCACAGAAATATTCCAAGAACAAGGTGAGTACCAGTCGCTTCTTATTTTCTTGATTAACACATTGAATGCCGTGGGGGTCACCGGTGACCGGCAACCGCCTTGCGATAGTACACTCGTCATTTGTTTTGGCATTCAACGTGTTAAATATCCAGGGTATATCCAAATGTAAAAAGTAAATGCACCAGAAGAAGTCTTATCTCTTAGTTTAATTAAACGTATATGAAGTTATTGGTCTCCTAGTTATCTATTTTTAATTATATGTTTGATGGCAGACGACTACTTCCTGTCGAATGTAAGAACCGTTGATGAGGTGACGGAGGAGAGGAAACGGCGTCTTTTGTCGACAACCAAATGGCGCACAAATGTCATTACGGCAATATCCACGTGGCCTTGTTTAAACGTTCTGAAAGATCTGCCGCTGTCGGAATTAAAGGGGAAACAATGCGCTGGCTGTCAGCAGACGAAAATTCACGCGAGAGTCTTACTATATGGTCAGCCGTACAATGGTACGACATTGGAGGGCTCACCGCCTGATCCTAGAGTGCCTCAGGAAAAGGTAAAAGTCCGCCGTCTATCCGTTACTTTAAAAAATATAAACACACTTTGTATACATCGTTACTTTGTTCCAGGATTTCTTGTTGTGCCGGCTCTGCCAGACGAAGGTAACGTTATACAACAAGGTGGCACATCAAAAATACCTGATGTTTCTAGAATGTGCTCGAAGAGTAGCTGACAAGAGATTAACCGATCCTCACAAGGACACCACGATAATACTGAACGAGTTGCTGGCTGACGAGGCCTGGCTGAATCAGGTATTGATGTCCCGAACATTTGAGAGTGAATTTCAGAAAACTGTTACATATTTACAAGCGATGCGGCTTATTCAAGTTAAGCCAAGGAAAAGTAAAAACCCGGTTACAATCAGATTTGTTTTTGCAGTTGTTCAAGGAAGTCAGAGGAATCTGGGCGGAAATCGACAGCATGGAACAGCATGCGAGAGCAAAGCTGAATACCACATCGCTCAGCGCCATTTTCAACCAAACGAATGAGGCCAAGTTCAAGGGGCCTCCTACGAAAGCTACCGAGGAACCCGCCAATAACACCGAATTACCGATTCCTGTCAAAAATGCAGATACTGACCTTCAGGTGGCAGTTACCGGTGCTAAGGACGTTGCGCCTTCTTAGTGGCGTTACGAGGGCGGTATTCTGAATGATTGTCCCGAAATTGAGAGCGCTCGTTACTAACTTAGTGATGAAGCTGTAGATTTCAAAAACTCATAAAAAAGGAAGGAAATCGAAACGGGAGGAAATCGTTCACGAACGTGACGAGTTAAAAACTCGCACCGTGGATGATCTCGGCGTTCAAGAGTACGCGATCGCGATAGATCGAAGGACTTTCACAACGTGTAACTCGTAATGTGTAATACGAAAACTTTAGGCACACTCACAGTTTAGAAGGAACAGGACGTGTAGAAGTTAATGAGGAGAGCGGGAACCTCTCACAGTGGAACATATGTAACATACTCATCCGACGACGTTAACAGTTAGGATCATGCCCGACTTTTGCCATTACGAATAGAATACTTGTAACGAATAGTCGGTATCATCTGTGTGAATATAGACGTATAGTTGTAGTATTTGTAAGCTTGCCGATTCAGGAAGAGGGAACGCCGTGGTAAGATTCACTGCCTCCGAAGGGCTTTGGGTCGGTCTTAAAGAACGACGAAAAAGACGGTACATGCATGATCGGTCTGAATTCTGTGAAGCTCAAAATCTGGACAATGATGATACATCTTTAGACGATTTTATCGTTCAGAGGAAACGTCGGTGAAACTGCTAGAGCAAAAAAAAAATGATTCCTAGTTTCGTTTTTCTTAGAGACGCCCAAGACTTGAAACGCATCCTTAATTCTTAAAATCCTCAGTTCTTAAGAATGTGTATAAATTTTGAAAAATAATTCTTAAATTACTTTACAATAATAAGCAGAAGTATTTAACACGTTTCTAGGGTGATAGATAAGAATAGAATGAATATATCTTCTGCGAAGCACTTCAGCGAAACTAACGAAATCTGGTTCCTTTAGGTATTCCGAAAATTCAGTACAGAATAGCTTGGGGCATGGTTTGAAGTTTGGATATTTTACACATTCTTAAGAAGAACGGTTAAAAAATTAGGATTTGTTTCAGGAGTCGAGGTTTCGTGACTCGAGTGATTAATATTATTTCATCAATTTCAACTTCATTTATTTCGTCATTTTCACCGACGCCTTTCTTTAAGATGGGTTCTTGCGATCACGGAGTTGAGAACTGACCATAAGGCGAGTTTCAGATTTTCTCGGCATTGCGAATCGATTGCAACTGGATTCCTTTTCGTACAAAAAAGATTTAAAAGTGCCGAGAGAATCCTTAGAGTGATTTAGTGCAGATACTGCGCTGTTTCCATAATTTCTTATATGTAATTGCAATTTCATTTGAAAGTGCAAGCGTCACCTCTCGGTTTATTTAATTTGATTAATTGGCCTGCTTCGTCAATTAGTATTTGTCGCAATTATTTAAAATGAATCCAATGTCGGATTTCATGACGTCGATCACTCGTACATGGTTTCGCATTAAATTGCGATTAAGTTATTTTAACGTTCATTAATTGCAATGCTCATGCGTTTCTTTCGTCATCAGCGTTTAAACAAGTACTAAAACCTCCACTACCTTGACGATTCTATATTAATAAGACGGCATTGAAGGTATGGCACCTTACTCGCCTCTCAATTCTTAGGATCTTATTTGTTAGCATCACTGTAATTGTTTGAAAGCGAACGACGACTGTAAGCACTATTGCAGAAAACTTGAGCAAAACAACAAAAAACATGGAGTCATTGATTAAGTGATTTCTCGAGAGTACTGTATACAGTATTTTCGACGTGATATCTTCCCCTCAAGCCGTAGAGCCAATCGCGAGTTCCTTTCGTTTAATCTGCCACCGACATTGGAGTCTGATGACCTTACGATATTTTTGTTGCGCTGGAAAAGAATGTCGCATTAGTTTTTAAATATACCTTCCATAGTAGGATTTAGAGAACTAGGAACAGAGCGCCACTCGCTGACATTTTATTGTACATTCAACTACACATTTTAGGTGATATTATTATTAATTGCTATTAGTTATAATTCTCATGATTATTTGTTCAAGCCTTAAGCCGTTTAAGTTTTTAGTATATTTCCAGATTTGTTAGAGAGAGGAGGTGAAAAAAAAAGTAAGAGAGAGAGAGAGAGAGAGAGAGAGAGAGAGAGAGAGAGAGAGAATATCTTTAGAAATGAGCGGTGTGATATATGTGCGGCGCGAATGTATTTTTCGACGAGGATGTAACAAATTATATTTGTAAATTGTAAAGATATATTAACGAAGGATGACAGTGGGTGTGGCCACGAGGCTGGCTGGTGCATCTAGGCGAATTTCTTTCGTTATTGCGTTGCGACAAGCCGTTTCAATGGAAAGGATGAATGCTGCGCTAATTATTTTATTCTCACGGGAAATTCGTTCGTTTATTTATGGTAAATTATCGGAAGAAGGAGGATATTTTGGAGTAAAAAATGCGGGCATTTCAAATACTGGCATCGTGAAAATAAAGGAAGGAATACGCATTTCTGTGTGGGAGGCTTTCATTTAAGAAAATGTGCCATGCAATAGCTCGTCTCGCAATTGGCTGCCGTAACGTGTGAAGATTCGCTGGTCACTCCAATTTTTCATTTCCATCTTTTGCTCGGATTAGATTGGACTTGATTGGACTAGAATCCTCACGTTATTGTTTCCCTTTAGCTTCGAACGAAAAAGCGGTTTTTCCTGATACAGAATATCACATAATTAATTTTTCGAATTTTTTGTATGACTTCAATGCTGAAGTTTCAACTCGTTAGTTTTCCCAGTGAGTATATTTGTTTTTGTTTCTTTGTGTACTGTACATAAACGGATATGTTCCTTGATAATTTGTAAATATCTTCAGAATTTATTAATCAACGTAGAAATATTACGGCTGACTTGTCTGAAAAAAGATTTTTTTATTTTTTGACCAAGGCTGTATAGACGGCTCCGAAGAATTTCAAATCTTCCACACGAGTAGACCATCGTTTCTTCGGACGTAGGAGCCAGCTAAAAGAGCAACGCTTTTATCAACACTATTATGTAGATCGAAACTATTATTATTACTGTTATACTATTGTTTCCTTTTTAGAATACTAAGATAGAAGGAGGCAGAGAGAACCAATATGTTCAATTTTACATGTCCCATTCGATCCTGTCGTGCTCCCATTGCGACTATGCGGATTCTTCGTCGAGTAGTAACAAATCGCAGTATTTTCTGTTATTATCGCTGAAGGAGATGAAGGAAAGAAAAGATAAATATGTGAAGATATGATCAAAATATAAATATTATATTATATATAACGAAATATTACTGGCATAATTTATGTTTTTATTAATCATTTTTCAATAAAACACGAGAAACTTACGGAGCTGTTTAACAAAAACCTGTATTTAAGTGGTACTTAGGTAGATACTATTGTCTTTTTGGCACCCTGCGAGGTACATACGTATTTGAAAGGTAAGTTCCCGTTTGTTGCAAGTGATTATTTCGTGAGATTTCGAGGAGGGCATTTTTGAACTTCGTCGCGTAACGTAACTCGAACGTTTGAATTTTCGCGGGCTCGCGTGCGCAGTCGTAGGATGCTCCTGCGGCGGAGTCCGGTACGCATGCGCAGTGTTCGTCGCTCGCCCCTCGATGCGTGGTGATGCGCGGTCCAGTTTCCATTCCAGTTCGCGTTTGTTGCCCGTGAAGGATGCCTTCTGCCAACCCTAAACTAGAGAAACAGGCCTCCACGGAGGCCGTCGAACCCATACGCCAAGCGATTGTCGTGATCGAGCACAAGATACGGAACCTCGAGAAGCGGAAGGTAACCACCATTGCGCCCTAACCTCTCCGGGCGCCGGGTAAATCCGGCATCGAGCATCTGTCACTCGCGGCTTGCACCGTGTCCGCCATGTTCGTCGCGCCATGTGCTCTCGCGGGCGGAATATTTCTCAAATTCTCTGATTTTACCTTGTGGTCGGGGTTTCTCTGAAGAACTCGAGTTCGCGACGTTCGAACCGGGTTCTCGGGAAAATCGACCCTGGGATCGGTTGCAAGGCCTTTTGTTCACGAGGAAAGCCGCAAACGCGGTTTTGTATCATGGCGGCCGGTGCCTTGCCGCGAGGCGAAACGACTGAGTCGCGTCTCGGGTTTGGCGTTCTGTTGGGCCATACGACGTTTCCACTCTCGTTTCCAACGAGTTGAACACACCTAGGGATTTCTGAAAAGGGAAAAACCGGTATGAGCAGAGCAACGCCCTCGAAGGTGCTCGCGAAAAATGTACTCATGATGAATCGTAGTACGCGGCGCGCCAAGCGGAGACGTGCGACCTTCTCGACGCCGTTTGATACGCTGCTCGCTTCCTGAAACGTCCCCACGCGCGATTCGCCTCGCCTCGCCTCGCTAACCTAGCTGGCAATCGACAATGCGACGCTTGGAACTTCGAGCGAGAAATTCAGAAGAGAGATCAATGCTCATGAAAACTCGCTAGAGGATTGCGAGCGCGTGGGAATGAGTCATTTAGATCTATTCAATTGTTTAGCATCGGAGAGGCAAATGATGTCGAGATCGATGAGTAGTAACTTAACAAAAGAGAGATATCGGTGATGGGTCGTACATTGGATGAGTTAATATTTTATAGATGATTGATGTAGGTTTTGAAAGGTAGAGGACGTTAGAACTGATTCTTTTTCATATTCAGCAGCTTTAATCTAAATCATGTTTGAACGTGTTGGGTGTTGAATGGGAAGGAATAGTAATTTTGAATATCATCGGAAGGAGATAATAAAAATTGTTAATCTACGTTTGAACAGTTATGATTTGTGTAAAGACAAATTATACTTCATACACATACTCTTTGATAGTACAATAATAATATATAAGAGAAAAATTGCTGATAAATTTATAGGTTAGCTGCAATTATAGAATTATACCGTTTTAATGTTTCTGATGTAACTGAATTCTTTTTCTGTTTTGACAAATGGTGTAAGAGATTAGTTCTTTGAGTAGTTGCTTATTATGTGCTAGTTTTTTCCCATAAGTTACACAAGGATGGTAAATACTAGATCAAAGGAAATTACCATTCCAAATTGAGAATGTAGTTTTAAGAGTATCACAGACGACCTATGGGAGTTACACAATGTTATTGAGTAAATGGGTTGCATAATGATGCGATATAGTTGATGCAGAATGACCCATTGTAGTTGGCTTAGTTGGATGAAGAAATTATACAATGTAATGCCAATGCTTCGAAGAAGGTTCCAGAAGGTTAACCAACAGTTTGTTCGAATGTAATTATTGGTCAAAGAACATGAAGGAATCTAATGGCTTGGACGATTGAAATGTTTGTTTATATTTTTCATGATAGTCATGTCACTGTTCAAAATATATTTAGACTACTGTGAAATACCGCAAGCTGTTAAATGTTTAATTTGCACACGTTTTTGCAGGGTAAATTGGAATCGTACAGGGATTTGCAGAAAAATGGGAAAGAACTGAACCAGGACCAAAAGATAGCAGTGGCAAAATATGACGAAGTGCAACAAACTCTGGACATTACGCGCGAATTGTATAGGCAGATCGTGGGAATCGCAAATGATGCCGCCAAGCAGCAGAAGAAAATGGCTAGGAAAGAAGCGATGGAACGTATGCAGCAGGACATCGCCAAGGTAGATTCCACGTTAATACTGGATTTTTGGAAGTGATCTTCGTAAGTTTACAGGTTGCCATTATATCACACGATTTTTCTCCCAGGTTCGAGAGGTATTGCTGATCCAGAATACATTGTTGAACATGGGCGTGGAATCTGCACGTGAAGATTTTCTTGCCGGTGCAAATGGAGCAGCCAAACTAACGGACGACGATTTAAAGTATTTGGATGATCTCTACGTCGAAGTGACGTTGAAACGGGAACGAGCGGAAGGTGAACCGACTTCGTTGCAGCAAGCGCAAAAGATAGCGGAACACTTTGTGGCAATCGTCGATGGCAAACCAAGGGAAATCGTGGGCACCACGTATAATAAGATCAAGGAGATCATTGTCTCCATCAACCAGTGCGGATATTTTGACCAAGTTCACGAAGTGGAGGTACAAATCGAGGAAGTAAGTCTACTTAAAGTCGAAGCTAAATATATAAACAATCAGAACTCGTTTTAAACAAGCCCTACCTCATTTTTGCCACAGATGGTCGAAGCAGTAGCGGAGACACAACTATTGGAGGCTCCGGCGCAGGAACCGATTAACGAAGAATACAACAGCGGAGAGAGACACATTCCACCTCCCGAGGCCATGATTCCTATTCCCAGCTTCCCTGTGCAAGTGACACTGCCTGTGGTCTCCGGAGCAGCACCGGTCTCCGGACCCATCCCCGTCGTACCGCAGCCCATTCCTCCTCATCCGACCGCTCCGGTGGAAACATCTTACTACACGAGCGCTCCTAACTTCGTTCCGCAACCCCAAGCGCAGCAACAGCCACAACCTCCGCAACCGCAGCCTCAGCCTCAACAGCAGCAGCAGCAGCAGCAGCAGCCGCCGCCGCCGCCTCAACAGACGCAGCAACAGCAGCAGCCGCCCCAGCCTCCGAGGATCAACGACGTGATAGGAACCCCAAACTTCTTTTTCCTGCAGGAGTCGGAGCTGGACTCACCGGACATCGCTACCCAGCCTCCGATCGTGTCTCACATTCCTCCGACGGTGAACGCGCCCATCCCCACGCAGACCTTTACTAACCAGAACTTTGCCAATCCGGGGGTCGTGCCCCAGCAAGTGATGTACCAACACCAACAGCCTCCGCCGCCTCCGCCGCAAGATATGGCCCACATTCCTGGCTTTGCCAATCCAAATCCTCCGCCACCGATACCGATGCCACCCTCTCATCAGCAACCTGGAATGCCCTACAGTCCACAGCATCCTGCCGGCTTTCAGCAACGACCGCCGCCTCCTGCGCAGGCCGCTGCTCAGATGCAGCAGCAGCAGGTCCAAGGCCAGGGCTTCGACCAGACTTCTCGCACCCAGGAGCCTCAGTTGTCGAACACTGAGGTATAAGTTTAGGAGTGTAGAACTCTGAAGCGGTTGCGATTAAATTACATATAAGTTGCATGTTTTTATTTTTATTTTTTATTATTAAGGAAATGGCTTCATGAATGACGAGAAGCGTGCGAGAGTTTAATGTTCTGTTATATTTTTATTAGGTGGAGCACTCCCAGGAAAAAGGAGACCAGGGACATGAGGAGCCAGTGAGTGGAGAGGCGGAAATCGAGCGAACCTCTGAGTCGGCGGATTGGTGCGAAGTGACCGATCGCACCGGTAATCAGTCCGACTTGCAGCAGAACGTCCAGGAGTCCCATCAGCAACCGCAGCAGCAGCCCTCTCAGCAGGCCTGGGGCGAGCAGCAACGTGGAGGCTATAGGGGCAGGGGCGGTAGGCGGGGCAGCTCCAATGGCTATAACGGAAGGGGCAGGGGAGGAAATTATCAACAGAATGGTCGCGGCGGCGGTGGTCAAGGTGAGTTCCTCTTTCTTTTCTACAATTAAATTACAAAGTTCCGAGATGAAGGTAATGCGTATAAAAATCGTGAGTTTCAAGGTAGTGGCCTGAGTTTGACGATCATGGTTTGAGTTAGGTTTTTTCTTTTTCCTTTTCCGTAATGAGATTACTTATTATTCGACAGTTAGGTATTTGAAACTACAAGTTATTCACCGAGGTCTGTCCACTTGTAGGATCTTACTATCGAGCCGATGGCAATTACCAAAACGGATATCAGCCCAGGAGCTATAACAACGACGGTAACAGTGGTTACAACGGTGGCTTCAAGAGGGGTACTGGAGGCCCTAGGGGCGGGCCAAGGGGCGATCGCGGTACCGGTGAAAGGGGTGGCCGCGGCCAATTCCGCGGCGGCCAGAAAAGCGGAAATCGTGGCGGATACGCACCGCGCGGCAAGCCGCAGCAAGCCCAGCAGCAACAATAGAAGCCGTCCATCCAAGGGGCGCAACGAAACAGTGGCATCGCGTTGGAACAAGGCTCCCTGCGATCCTGGTTCGATTGACCGCTTAACGGAGTTCGATTTTATCCTTGGAGGCTTTCAAGGTCTGGGAGAAATCCTGACAAAGCGACTCGCGAGAACATCTTCGGCGAGCGTTTAGTTAATGACGTTAGCAAGAGGGGCACATGGCGCCCAAGTACTGCAATTGTTAAAAACACAGCCTCGTGTGGCTAATGGCGTCGACGGGCGTGGCCATGGCAATAATGCACGCCATATGTAACGTTACCTCACGGTCAGCATCAGTGTGAGGGTCGACGTATTATGCAATTGCCGTGATTCAAATGCTACGTTTTAACTCGCCAGGGATGCTACGCGGCACGAACCCTGGTGGTCATTTTCCGTACTACTTGACGCGCGCGCTCGGTTGTAACTCGGCAGGACTCAGGTATGGAATAGGTTTGCTTCCTACTTATCACTCGTTGGTTCAACGCGAGGACACTGGCGGACATGAATGTTTTTCCTGAATTTATGACACCGATAGTGTACGATGGCTTTCATGTCCACCGGTGCACTCGTAGACTGCGATATCGTCAGGGATGTCAAATTATCGAGAAAGGGTCTCAGGATAAGAAAAAGGAGGCTGTATTAGCGAGTAGCGAGTAAGACTTCATTGGCGGCCTTTGTCGTTCCTTTATTTCCGAGTTTCCTCGGTTCTCCGTGGGTTCGTACCGAAAGTATCCCCGGAGATGTCCGTCGATGTCGCTTAGTTTTTAGGATTTTAACATCCCTTAAGTGGTCCGTTGGATCCGGAGAGATCGGGCATTTTAACTCGATGTTCCACAGTTAGAGATGTAGGAGAACAGCGCACTCATCGTTGAAATCAATACAAAACTGGGGGCGACAGTATGTTAATATCGTTAACCTACGGTGAGATAAAGAGCGAGTCGGGGGAAGAGTAAAAACGGACGAAGACGGATCAGCTAAATTCAAAAAACGTCAAACCCACCATGTAAGTATTAATTGTGTTGTGACAGAAGGCAGTTTTCACTGGGCAACAACAGCTGATCGACAAAGATTAGGGAGGGAGGGAGGGGGAAAGAGAAGGAGAGAATGTGTGTGTGTGTGAAAGAGAGTGAGAGACAGAACGAGAGAAAGAACAATAATTTTACTATAAAGAAACCCCCCCAAAAGATGAGACCGAGAGAGATAACGATACCGCACACTCGTAGGCGGTCTCGCGCGGATAACGCGACACACACGGAAACACATACACAAGCGTATATTTAATAAAGTATATCGATTTAAGGTGGTCAATAAGAGCATAGGGCGACTAAAAGTGCGACCGTCTCTGTCTCGCGGCGCACTCGTACCGAAAGACTTTTCAAGATGTCCGGGCGAGCTCGCGGAGGCGACCAAAAAAATGGAAAAAAAAAAGGAAAAAGGCGGAAACGCGATTCGCCTCGGTGGCCGCCCCGGCGTCTCCACCTTTGACTTTTTTTACCAGTAGACGTTCGAATCATCGAAACGAGCGATTTAAGAAAGAGCGCGATCGAAAAAACGGCGAGGAGAGTTTCCCGCCGGGGGAGTCGCGCCGCTCCTCTTGCCGCTTCTTTTTATAACTCTGCTTCGAGGGGAGCCTTTGCAGTCGTTCGAGACGACTCGACTCGGAAGGGACGGAGCGAGGAAGAGGAAACGAGGAAACACGACGGAGGATGAGAGAGAGAAAGAGACGGGCGTTGTCAAATTCACGAAGCAACCGTTTACCTGATTTCCGTTGATCGCAGAAAGGATAGGAAATATTATTTTTTAAACGAGGGCGGTCTAGCAGGAGTGTTAAAAAGGGGAGAAAGAAAGAGAGGGGTTTAATCGTGAGTACCGTGCGAAGCTTTAGTACGTAAGTTAAGTCGAATGTACAATTATATTGTGACTTAGCAGCCTGCGGGGGTGCGCACGACATGTGCCCGCGTTCACCGCTCGCCATCGCAACCCGGATTCTTCCGGGGGCAAGATGAAGATAAAAAAGAAAAAAAAAAGTACCGTATTGTATTTCGTTTGTACATTTGTGTTTAATCACCTCCTCCGTACAGTTTCGTTGAGCTATCCTATGAATACCTATGTATCTTCCAAATAAAGATCTAATTCAACCTGATGTTTGTCCTACTTCGTGGCCGTTTGGAGGGAGGTCGTGGCGCACGTTTTTGCGGAAAAGCAAAATAAATGCTTCGAATCCAGCCAGAAGACAAGTAAGACCATTTTCGGAGATTTCGTCCGACCGTGGACAATGACGTTCCTTTGATTGGATTAAATTGCAGGTCTTCTGCTACGAGTAGGATCGCACCATAGATGTTTTGGAAATGGAGGTTTGATTCTGCTTGAACGGTTTTTGGGGAGAAATATGCGCCGGGGTGAATTTCATTTCTAGCAGAAATGAGTTAGGAGATTGCTCACGGGCAGGTTCGCGCGATCGCATCCTGTGCTGCCCTTTGGTTTCGTACGTTAGCTTTCAACGTTTTTTGCCCCCAATGGCGGCGCAACGAATTTCTGGTAGGGGCTCACGCCCTCGCGATGGCGGTACCCTCTAGCAATCGCCGTTGGTGGCTCACGTACTCGTGATGGTAATACCATGCGGCAGTTGACGGTGGTGGCTTATCTACGCTTACCGACACTGCTCGCTTTTGATGGTAAGGGAAGAACACTCGTGACGCTCCATTTGACTTTATCTACTTATCCACTACTATTAAGTACATTGTTGCCTCGAAGTCGACGTGATGCGGAGCTTTGGGACACGCGCCGGTGTCGCGTACGGAACTCTAATGCAGCGAATCTGTGTGAGTGCGATCGCTCCTAGAAATCTTCGCGCGCCCCAACCAGTCAAGTGCCAAGCTACGGGTCGAGACGTTGAGTATGTGTGCGTTCGGCGCTACATTCGACGAGTACGCGTGAGAGTCGAATACTGCGAAAAATCCTCCCGAGGCTTACTTAACTGCGGATATAAGCCGAGTCATTTCGCGTCTGCTTTCTACATTTCCCTACAAGCGTTATCGAGCGTTTCTCGACAGTTTTCGAACGTTTTCGTGCGCTTCTTGATCATTTTCAGAGCATTTTCGAGCGTTATCGAGCGTTTTTCGAACGTTTTCAAGCATTCTCGATCATTTACAGAGCGGTTTCGAGCGCTTTCAAGCATTATAGAGCGTTTTTCGACCGTTTTTGAGCGTTTCTCGATCATTTTCAGAGCGGTATCGAGTGTTTTCGCGTGTTATCGAGCGTCATCGTGCGTTTCTCGAGTGTTTTCACGCGTTTCTAGAGCTTTTTCGAGCATTATCGAGCATTATCGAGCGTTCTTCGAGCGTTTTCGAGCGTTATCGATCGTTTTCGCGCGTTTTTCGTTTTCGAGCCTTATCGAAGGCTGCACAGTGCCGTTGAGTATTGTTAAGTGCAGTAGAGTGCCGGAGAGTGCCGGAGAGGGCCGGAGAGTGCCGGAGAGAGCCGGAGAGGGCCGGAGAGTGCTGAAGAGTGCCGGAAAGTGCCGGAGAGTGCCGGAGAGTGCCGGAGAGTGCCGAAGACTGCCGGAGAGTTGCCGGAGAGTGCCGGAGAGTTGCCGGAGAGTGCCGGGGAGTGCCGGAGAGTGCCGGAGAGTGCCGGGAAGTGCCGGAGAGTGGCGGAGAGTTGCCGCAAAGTGCCGGAGAGTGCCGGAGAGTGCCGGAGAGTGCCGAAGAGTGCCGGAGAGTTGCCGCAGAGTGC
>NW_019394556.1:0-78633 GCF_000612105.2 Orussus abietinus | reverse complement strand
TCGCAATTCCTCTGTATACGCCCATTTTGTGGATTCGATCATTTGGCGTTTCCGAGAGATCAATGGGGTTTCTACAATTTTATAATGTAGATTTCCTTTTGATTTAGTTTGTAAAAAAATTCTGTTAAATTCCCCCGGATCAGTTCAATGAAAAAACAAGACGACGGGGTCTTCAGGGTCTTCAGAAAACACAATTGGCGTTCTCGAGGATGAGCAAAGGCACGCGCTCGCAATTACGCTGCATACGCCCATTTTATGGATTCGATCATTTGGCGTTACCGAGAGATCAATGGGGTTTCTACAATTGTATAATGTAGATTTCTTTTTGATTTAGTTTGCAAAAAAAATTCTGTTAAATTCCCCCGGATCAGTTCCATGTAAAAAAACAAGACGACGAGGTCTTCAGAAAACACAATTGGCGTTCTCGAAAATGAGCAAAGGCACGCATTCGCAATTCCTCTGTATACGCCCATTTTGTGGATTCGATCATTTGGCGTTTCCGAGAGATCAATGGGGTTTCTACAATTTTATAATGCAGATTTCCTTTTGATTTAGTTTGTAAAAAAATTCTGTTAAATTCCCTCGGATCAGTTCAATGAAAAAACAAGACGATGGGGTCTTCAGATTGGCCCGCGAAGGGCACCAAAACACAATTGGCGTTCTCGAGGATGAGCAAAGGCACGTGCTCGCAATTCCTCTGTATACGCCCATTTTGTGGATTCGATCATTTGGCGTTTCCGAGAGATCAATGGGGTTTATACAATTTTATAATGCAGATTTCTTTTTGATTTAGTTTGTAATAAAATTCTGTTAAATTCCCCCGGATCAGTTCCATGTAAAAAACAAGACGATGGGGTCTTGAGATTGGCCCCAAAACACAATTGTTGTTCTCGAGGATGAGCAAAGGCACGTGCTCGCAATTCCTCTGTATACGCCCATTTTGTGGATTCGATCATATGGCGTTACCGAGAGATCAATGGGGTTTCTACAATTTTATAATGAAGATTTCCTTTTGATTTAGTTTGTAAAAAAATTCTGTTAAATTCCCTCGGATCAGTTCAATGAAAAAACAAGACGATGGGGTCTTCAGATTGGCCCGCGAAGGGCACCAAAACACAATTGGCGTTCTCGAGGATGAGCAAAGGCACGCGCTCGCAATTACGCTGTATACGCATTGCGTTGATCCTATCCCTCCCCGGGAGGGGAGAGCAAACGCCGAAGACATGTGTGCAAAGAAAGGACGACATCTTTGCGCGTCTCTCTAAGGTCAAATGGACTGAATTAAATTGTCACGTGCCACCCGGGGAGAGGTGGCAGTCACGAGGATCGCGTTGACTCATCGACGAAACCGGTCGATCGATCCATCGATACAGATCCAGTCACGAGTTACTCGATATCGCCGTAATTGCCCACACCTTCGGCAGTATCTAATCCTCTCGATTTCGAGACCGGTTGGAAGGAGGAAATGCGCAGCTCCGAGTGCCCACACCTCGCTGATATCTTATCGAGTTAACGTCTTCGGCGATTGTTATGTCGTGCCGATGCACGCGAAAATATGCCGAACCACAATTCTTTTAATTTCAACGAATTTGAGAATCTTGCACGTTAGGTTTGATCTTCGTCGTTATAGTTCGACCTTAAGGTGAAGTGAAACCCCCTTCAAATCAGTCGATTCGAATATAACACTTTTTTTTTAAGGGTATTACACCAAACTGTCCGAAACTTTGACACATCACTCCTGATCATCTAAGAATTGTCCTGACACATTCAAAATTTGGATTTTTTAACAAAATTTTTTAACTTAACGCAGACCAAAATCAAAATGGCGACGAGCTCTCATATTTCGATCAATATACAATTATCGAAGGCTCTGATATGAGAATCGAAAGGGTCAGGTCATAGAAGCGCATAAGACACTTTTTTTGCCTTTATCCCGTTCAATTGCGAGTTTATCGATTACCAGAGGGTTCTAAATTGTCGTAAAATTGTCCTGACCCTTTCAAGTCTCATGTCAGAGCCTTCGATAATTGTATATTGATCGAAATATCAGAGCTCGACGCCAATTTGTTATGGTCTGGGCTGAATTAAAAAATTTTGTTGAAAAATCCAAATTTTGAATGTGTCAGGACAATTCTTAGATGATCAGGAGTGACGTGTCAAAGTTTCGGACAGTTTGGTCTGATACCCTTAAAAAAGAAGTGTTGTATTCGAATCGACTGATTTCACGTCAAGAAATTTGATCGACGTCTGTAGGAAAGATTCTTCTATTATAAATATCTACATTGCCGACTTTCGTTTTTCTATTGACAGCTGTGTCAAATGATATTGGGTATTGTACTGAATGACATACTTCATATGTTCTGTTCGTACAATAATTATCTAGAAATTGAAGTAAAACTCCAGAATTCTTCTGGATTCATGATTTCCGAGACCCTAGTTGACTGCAGAGGGACACCTTGCGCCATCTGTGATTTCCGGGTCAATTAAATTTTCACTCCGAGACCTCGTATTCCCATCATTTTAGCATAGAAGCGCATACAACACTTTTTTTGCCTTTATCCCGTTCAATTGCGAGTTTATCGATTACCAGAGGGTTCTAAATTGTCGTAAAATTGTCCTGACCCTTTCAAGTCTCATGTCAGAGCCTTCGATAATTGTATATTGATCGAAATATCAGAGCTCGACGCCAATTTGTTATAGTTTGGGCTGAGTTAATAAATTTTGTTGAAAAATCCAAATTTTGAGTGTGTCAGGACAATTCTTAGATGATCAGGAGCGATGTGTCAAAGTTTCGGACAGTTTGGTCTAATACCCTTAAAAAAAAAGTGTTGTATTCGAATCGACTGATTTGAAGGGGGTTTCACTTCACCTTAACGGTTCGGAGAATGAAGACAATTCGATTGGTAGGAAGTACGGTCTGAAACTGGAGAAGGGCTCTCCGGACAATGTTTTTGAGGATAATTAACATTTTTTTAAACACATTGCTTCGCTGAATACTCTTCGCGAAGTAACATCGATCGTCCTCCGAGGAGATGGAACGCGGAGAGGGGAATTTGGAAATGTTCCCTACCCAGGCAACCTATGAAGAGGAATATACGTAAATTAATCGTCTAAATTAGGTCTATAGGTATAGCACATGTATATTGTCTATCATCCACCTAAAAAGATATGTAAAGGATATATATATAAATGTCTATGTCTATAGGAGATGAAAATTATATATCCACTATAGATCTACAAATATTATATTCATCATTTCTCGTTATGAGAAAGCTTTTCCAGGTGGATTGGTTAAAAGATATTATGTTCTTGTTTATGAAATTACCAAATCGCTCCTTGACATGTCTTACTTTGGATGGTGGTTTTGCCCCCTTAAAGTGTTTAACGGCAGATTAAAAAAAATACGTGTCGCTTAGTTTTTAGTCTACTACAACATATTATAAAAGAAATCAAATCGGAGAGATCTACCTGGGGTACCTTCCTTGGGAGAAGGAAATTCAACTGGCCGGGAATTTCCTCGTGACCACTTCCTCGAGGGTCTTCCTCGAAGTACGGGGAAGTACCGAGGTTAGTCAACCAGGTATTCGATTACGTACAGAACTTGAGGGTTTTGCCTCAAAATTTCCGAGAGCTGAGAAATTCTTTCAAGGTGATATGAAAGAGTCATTCTATGTATTAAGGTGAAGTGAAACGCCCTTCAAATCAGTCGAATCCTCTGGATTCGTGGTTTCTGAGGCCCTAATTGACTGCAGAGGGATCCCCTGCGCCATCTGTGATTTCCAGGTCAATTAAATTTTCACTTCGAGACGTCGTATTCCCATCGTTTTAGCATAGCAGCGCATAAAACACTTTTTTTGCCTTTATCCCGTTCAAATGCGAGTTTATCGATTACCAGAGTGTTCTAAATTGTTGTAAAATTGTCCTGACCCTTTCGTTTCTCATATCAGAGCCTTCAATAATTGCATATGGATCGAAGTATGAGAGCTGGACGCCATTTTGGTTGATTGTGGCAGATGCACAATCTGAGTGATCCGCATTTTTACATTTAGCTTACATTTTTAAAATAAATATTAGTTGTTGGTATGTAATAAATAATAAAAGTGTTGTAACATTTGGATAAATTGTCTTTCCTCAAGGAATCGAGTAGTCGGTCACTATTTATANTAATCAATTTTTTTGCCAAAACACCTCTTTCAAAATAATTGATTACTTATTGGTACCCCTAATATTTATTTATTACTAATGTAAGAAAGAATGAAAAAATTGGCACACGTGACTACATCAAACAGAGATTATTTGTTGACAGAGAAAGCAACATTGGATTAAATTCGAACTCAGATAGGGGAGATAATTTTTCTTGTTCTTATTTTGTTATCCGCAGAAAAATCAAAGTGGCGTCACAATCTTTTACATAACAAATTTGACAAGTTCGGATTGATATGCAATCTTAGATATTAATCGCGTGATAATATCCTTAATTGATCTAGATATACACGTGCCAACGTTTTGGCAAATTCATTGCAATGACTTTGAAAAATAACTAGAAGCCATTAATGTTTATAAAAGATATGTTAAACAGTTTCAAATCTCTTAAGAATCACTTGAGGAAAATTACATAGTATCTAAATAAAGTTCACCTTAAGGTGAAGTGAAACAAGCCGAGAAATTTCATCGATATGGATAATAAAGA
Source organism: Orussus abietinus (assembly GCF_000612105.2). Taxonomy (NCBI): domain Eukaryota; kingdom Metazoa; phylum Arthropoda; class Insecta; order Hymenoptera; family Orussidae; genus Orussus; species Orussus abietinus. Next base: position 73,943 of record NW_019394556.1, on the reverse strand, counting down.
TTTTTCTAAACACCTACTTTATAGATTTCCGTATTCATATTCTCAATTATGTCGTATTAAATTAAGCATTGTACTGAATGGCATACTCCACATGCCTTTTCCTACAATAAGTATAAAGAAATCGAAGTAAAACTCCAGAAATTTCCTGGGTTCATGGTTCTTCATGGCCTAATTGACTGCGGAGGGCCACCCTGCGCCATCTGTGATTTTAGTGTGAACTAAATTTTATCATTCTTTATTCCTTTTCCTTTTTTGACTAAAATGTTTCTTCACAAGTGATTTATACGTTAGCCACTTTAAAAAAGGTGAGGTTACAGTACCGCCATCTTTGTCGGGTAATTTCTTAGGTATTTTATACTTGAATGTTGCGTAAAATACTTCCCTTAAGTATTTTACGTAAAAAGAATTTCGTAAAATTATGTACAAAGAATTATGACGCGTTATTACTCAACCCTACGAACATTTCTCTAGCAAGAAATTTTGATCATTAAATGTCTGGTAATTACTTCTTTTAGAGGTCATTCCAGCACTCCTTGGCGTCATTTCAGGAAATCCGCACAAAACTGCAAACAAACCAGCAATAAATGTACCTACATAATAAATAAAACTGTTATTAATTTTATATGCTTTAAATGATAATGCAGGATAGAGATGATGATGGGTTAGAATGTTTTCCTACTGTCTAAGTGGGTTAATAATCTCTTTTCAAGTACAAGGAAACTTTTGGAGGTCGTTTAAACACTTTTTAACGCCATCAGTGAAAGTGCGATCTCAAGGCCACGAGCTAAGTAAATCATTTGCATTTATGTAACATACGCAAAGCAGTAAATAATCAACATGTACGTACCTACAGTATTAAACAATATATGCTAGTACTAAACACACGAAGTATTAAGGTGAAGTGAAACACCCTTCAAATCAGTCGATTCGAATACAACACTTTCTTTTAAGGGTATTGGACCAAACTGTCCGAAACTTTGACACGTCACTCCTGATCATCTAAGAATTGTCCTGACACATTCAAAATTTGGATTTTTTGAAAAAATTTGTTAACTTAGCCCAGACTAGATCCAAAATGGCGTCGAGCTCTCATATTTCGATCAATATACAATTATCGAAGGTTCCGATATGAGAATCGAAAGGGTCAGGACAATTTTACGACAATTTAGAACACTCTGGTAATTGATAAACTCGCATTTGAACGAGATAAATACACAACTCGATCAATATACAATTATCGAAGGTTCTGATATGAGAATAGAAAAGGTTAGGACAATTTTACGACAATTTAGAACACTCTGGTAATTGATAAACTCGCATTTGAACGAGATAAATACACAACTCGATCAATATACAATTATCGAAGGTTCTGATATGAGAATCGAAAGGGTCAGGAGAATTTTACGACAATTTAAAACACTCTGGTAATCGATAAACTCGCGTTTGAACGAGATAAATACACAACTCGATCAATATACAATTATCGAAGGTTCTGATATGAGAATCGAAAGGGTCAGGACAATTTTACGACAATTTAGAACACTCTGGTAATCGATAAACTCGCATTTGAGCGGGATACTGGCAAACAATGTGTTGTATGCGCTTCTATGCTAAAACGATGGGAATACGAGGTCTCGGAGTGAAAATTTAATTGACCTGGAAATCACAGATGGCGCAGGGGGTCCCTCTGCAGACAATTAGGGCCCCGGAAAGCATGAATCCAGAGGATTTCTGGAGTTTTACTTCGATATCTATATAATTATTGTACGAAAACGAAACGTGGAATATGCCATTTGGTACAGTACCCAATATAATTCGACACAGTTGTCGGTATAAAACTATCGACGAAATATTATCGACGTCCATCAAGTTCCTCGACGTTTCACTTCACCTTAAAATTACTGCGCTGGGCTTTTTGTTAAAAAAAACGGATTTATGGGAACACTGACTGAGTATCGTTTAAAAGTGCTAATTTTATTACTCTAAACGCCATTATTCAAGGAATAAACTAATCGGCACTTTCTCAACGTTGCCAATATTGAATATCTCGGTACTGGTAAGATGGCGTATTTTCCCGAGTCGTATATCCACAACCAGGTGAAAAGGGTAAATGACAAAGTTCTAATCGAGAGAAATGTCACATGCGAGTTCAGCCGATGGTATTGAGCAAAATATCAGGAGACAAAATTTATGTCACAGGAAAACTTGTTTAGGGGGAAAGTCGTCTGGGAGTCCCCGAATGCTTCCGCTTAGGCAAAACTTGTCAATGACTTTATATAATACCAGATAGACGAAGTGATGGAAAATTTCCATATTCTTCGAATTCGGTGTGCCGATTAGTTTCAAATTTTACCACGGGAATATGGAGGCGCTAAAGTAGGTCCTGAAACTCAAGAAATTTCATTTTTCATCAAAAGTGTATTTATCATGGACTAGAACAAACATGGCGTGGTCCATTCACGTTTTCGATGTTTTACACTTCTTGAAGGCTTAGAATCGAAAATGAAGAGTTTCAGGACCTAGCTCGAAGAATTTAGAATACCGTAGAAACGGAATATTGCAGAGTCAGATGGGAAAATATGGGAAATACTTTCACCAACGATTGTAAAAGAATGCTGACTTGTCCCGTGGCTAACACGTGTTTCTAGAGAAAAAATTTAGTTGCAGTTAAACGTCACAGATGGCGACGTTGGTCCTAAACAGTCGTTAGAATAATGAATTCACGGGATTTCGACAGTTTTACATCGATGTCTTCATCATTACTATACCGAAGTGACATATGGAACGCTTCAGTTCGTATAATTCTCAACGTGGACTGTAAAAGATTTCAATATAAATATAAATGTCTTATGATACTACTTGAGTATTCAAAACGACATTCCCACCAAAAAGGGTATAGATGAATTTTATTTTATGGACCTCGATTAAATTTCTCAGCGCCTTTCATATCATCTTAATAATCGCCAATTGTTATCCCTACGCAGATTAATTTCGTATTTTGTTCACCATAACTCTTCGCCCACTAATACTCATAATCGGTTGGTCCATAAAACAAGCTGGAACATCCGTTTAATGAACATTCAAGAAATAAAACTCAGGACTTCGTCGGCATGCAACAATTCGCCATAAATAAGACACCACATTTCGGTTGATCCAGTGAAAATCGCATTATTATTATTATCCTCAATACTTTTGATATACAATAATAATTATTAATTAATTAGGTACAGGAACACTTTATCATTCGTGATATTAGTCGATAATAATTAATTACGTACAATTAAAAGAAATTATTGGCCAAGATGCTCCTCGCCTCCTTCACCGAGGGCGCCCGAGATGGCGCTGCCGTACGTACACCCATTCTCGTTCCTCCCCTTTCCCTAATTCCTTTATTCCTTATTCCTTATTTTCCTCTCCTTACTTTTCTCCCCTCGATGTTAACCCTTTTTTCGGATTTAGGAAGCGAGCGCCAGCGACTAATGGAGCTTTAACAAAATACCGTCGATTGTGAAACACCTCGAGATGGCGCGCCGACGAGCGCCCAACAAAATGCACACAAATTAGACCGTAATTATTCCAACGTTGTATCAACGTTATAGTGCCATAAAACATTACAAGAAATCAATGGTCAAAATAAAAAAAAATAAATAGTCCATCGTTACACGAATGATGGAAAAAAAGAAGGCAAATAAAACTGTAAGCCGTTGCTGTTATCGTTCTTCCATGAAGAGAAAGATTTACAACTGAAAGACTAAGATACCTGTAAAATATCTTTTTTCATAAAACGGAAGAAATACTACCAAATACTTGTCCCAGAATTAGGCATGTCTGTCATCGGTAAATTAGCGTCATTGAATCCTTATCAATCTCAAGACGCACAGAAAATAGGTTAGGAAGTTAAGTAGCTTGTCCAACCCTTAAAATTTCAGAAACTCCAGCACGGACTCTAAAACCTTCTCTGAAAACTCTGAAAGCTCTAAAATGTTCAGACATCGCGAAGATTATCGACGGAGCAAAACCTCTCGTGTCTCATCGAAATGATTAAAATTATCATGAATAATTTGAGCCTGATTAAAAAACTGTTAATTGTCCTAAATTCCCATAGAATCGCTGTGAACTTGATGCACTAAAAACGATGCCTAAAGGGTAGTTCGTATTCTCACCGCGACACGGCGCTAGTGACGCCCACCTCGAGGTCCTCAGGCCGTCTGACTCTGTCACAACTAATAAGTATCTCTTAACCCTCGCTTAGGCTTAATCGAGTCCCTTACAGCACTAAAAAGGCACAATTTTCCGCACCTGATAAAACATTGTTACGATCTAAATGCTAATGATCCTTTGTCCGCGGTATTCCCCTCCCCTCGCTCCATCTCTTTACTTTCCACGCCTTGTCTAACACTACCTAGCTGATTCTCTCTACGCGATTCTTACGTATTTCTCTCTCGCACTCACGCAAACACGCATTCTCTCTCTCACTCTCTCTCATTTTCTCTGCGTCACGTGAGTGAGCGTGAACGTGACCGTATATTACAATGGTTCGACGAATGATGGCGCGGCGATCGGTGCATCGCCCCCTCAATAATAACGCTTTCCTCTCTCGCTCTTTAGTTCTTTTTATATATATAATATATATATAATATATGTATATATATATAAATCCTTACAGCCTAATTTGTAATAATAATCCTTCTATGTAAGTCTAGGGTCTATGCGCAGACCTTGTTAAGGCGGTAAACTACGCAGGCTTTTGTACAGTCGGCTGGAAAACTATGGGAAGTCTTCGAACGGAAGAGATTTTTCATGAAAATGCCCATGTTGAAGAAACGAACCGAAATGCAGGTTATGTGTACGTAGTCCACGCTAATGTAAACGTACGTGTACGTTTGTAATCGCATTCTCACGATGGTCGTCTATTACTTCTTGTAGATGCATAGAAACATACAGAAATGTTCAAAACGAGTACGTACGGGTTTTTCATACGTTTCTGTTCGTTTTTCCAGCAGACGGGGCAGTCCGACGGTTTTTCAGAGAGTATAGATCTAAGGAGACCGAGTTCTCGCTTCGATTTCTTAATACTGCCGCCGCGAGATGGCGCCGCGGTCGCATTCGTCGCTAACTTCGCACGCTTTTGGGATGACTTCTAAGCGTTTTGCGCAAGTGGTTTCAAACCAAAATTGAAACATAAGTAAGATAGAATCGAACTATTAAAGGGACACACCTTTTGATCTACATTCATGAAATTAAGTTACTTCTTAATCAGAAAAACAGTGTCCTTTAAATTCGTGGTTCCTTTCTTACTTGCGTTGATTTTTCATTTCCGCAGTTTTTGTTGCCGTCAATCTCGGAGAACATTAAGTTAGCCGATTAATAGCGATTTGTCCAATTAAAGAACGTCCAAAGATTCAGTTACTGGAACATTAAAACTAAAATCTTTAGAGATATCATAGACATTTTCTACGCGACATAATTCCCCACAACTTGTCGAAATTGTTGAGAACCAATTAGATCTCGTTTGAAAGATTTGATTCTCATAAATGCTTACAGATTCGCAGAGAATTTAACCCTTTTAGTGCCGGACAACGATATATAGTCGATTTACAAGTGCTAACGACTAAGGCCGGTACTAAAACGGTTAGTCATTAGCTATATTCCCGATCGCATTCTCATTTTCTTCATTACATTCCACGGGTAATGTAGCGCACTAGAAGCACTCGCTACATCTTATCATTTCAAGAGAATCGGTCTCCTACAACTATACTCTATGGACAATGCATAACGCACATAATCAGTGCACACAGACTGCACAGCCGAACGAAAAGCATAGCTGCGCGAAAGGAAATCGGGACTCCGATACAGCAAAGTGGCTTCCTTAGGCATGACTCGCGATCGATTTTGCTTTTTTCTTTTGGATCTGTGCAATGTGCGTGCAGCGGCCATTTTCTGTCGCGCGCTAGTTCGTCGCGCCACCGACAGATGTCTCCCACGCGTTGATCTATATACAAACTGGTATAGTACTAATGAAGAATTCAAAATATTCCATACAAGCCTAGAAGGATCCTGACGTTTGATGCTCGATATTTAGTCCGTTAACCTACAGATGGCGGCGCTGTAATCATTTCCCTGTCTATCTTATGGCGATATATGGCGAATTAGATGCGTTCTTTGTCTTACAATACTCGCTTTTCTATACGCGTCTCTTTTCCATGCGAGATGTCGTTGGCTAATACGTGCCATTTCTTTTCTAACCTTACTCCAAGTTTATAAATCTACTTTCAGAACATCGAACGCTAACGTAGGATCTGAATTTCTATGGAACCCCTGAATTCTTTAATAGTACTAACAAAGAACTCAAAAGTCTCCATAAAAAGTCAGAACGGTACACGCGTTTCATGTTCGACAATTAGTTCGTTAGCCTACAGATCGCGGCGCTGTAATAATTCTCCATCTCTCTTGAACTTACGGCGATATACAGCGGATAACATGCGTTCTTTGTCTTACAATATCCGCTTTTCTATACGCGTCTCTCTTCCTCTCATATGCAGGATCTCACTTTTAACCTCACTCTCTTTTCCATCACTCTTTTAACCTTACTTCTGCATTGTTAGCCAACTTTTAGAGCATCATACGTTAACATAGGATCTAAACTTTTATAGGACCTCTGAATTCTTTAATAGTACTGACAAAGAATTCAAAAGTCTCCGTAAAAAGTCAGAACGGTACACACGTTTGATGTTCGACAATTAGTCCGTTAGCCAACACATAGCGGCGCTGTAATCATTCTCCATCTCTCTCGATCTTACGGCGATATACAGCGGATAACATGCGTTCTTCGTCTTACAATATCCGCTTTTCTATACGCGTCACTCTTCCCCTCATATGCAGGATGTCCGCCATATTTTTTATAACCTCACTTCTGGTTTGTTAGCCAGCTTTTAGAGCATCAAACGTTAATCTAGAATCTGGGCTTCCATGGAACATATTAATTCTTTGCCACTAGTACTAATTAATATATAGATCAGTGCTCTCACAGAGAGAGGCCGTTTTACGTACACTATTTACGCGAATATCGCGTATCTCTCGGATTTACAAAACAGGAAGAACATTGTGTTTATCGTTATTCGTTTTCTTTCGCAGAAAAGTACGACCGATGCTCCACGCAGAACGAGATTGTTTGCTCTAGGGTCAAAAAGGGTGCGCAAACAAAAAAGTATACACAGCGTCCTTTTTAAGAATCGTTTTTTAATCTAGGGTAAAATTCCTGTGTTTCAATCTGTTTCAGTCAATGATTTATTACAGCATTTTGACGTCATAATGTTTTCCTCCAGAAAGAAATAAATGGCATCATTTCTGCCGGGTAGTCAGATCATTTTTGTTCATTCGGCAGAAAATTCAAAATGCAAGTGGTTTCAAACAAAAGGCAAAATAAATCTCAACATGTTTTCATATCTGAAAACATTTGGTTTCCTCAAAATGGCCCTAGCGAGATATTTCAGAACTCATTTGATTTCTCCTGAAATTCTAACCCTGACTGTCGCATGTATTACTTAAAATTGATGTAACATGATGTCCAAGTGTAATTTTTTGGGAAAACAAGCCTTACAGAGTATATTTAAAATATTATCCGAAATGGTTAAAAAATAAAAAAGCCGTTCAAGTTTAAGAAACGGAATCTTAAAAAGGACACCCTGTGCATTCGGTGTCCTTCGACAGATGTCGTAGATGTCGTTCTCGAAAAGAAACCGTTCTAACAGAATCGACGCAAATACATAATACGCAAAGAGGAAGAACGCGTCTTTCTTTTCGGAAGTTCTTTTTCATTCCGAGACCTAAAACTTATCATCGGGAATTGTAGAACTTGTCTCAGATTCTCTTTTTTTCTACAGAAAGACGCTTGAGGAATCTTTTTTACGAATGTATTCCCACTCGTGGGAAAAGGAATAATCCGCGTTTCTTTGTTTCGGAAGTGTCTTACGAATACTCCACATAAAAGCCGTTTTTTGTATCAAAGAGAAATTACGAAACAGGAATTAAGCAAATAAAATGACTTACAGCCTTTGGGGAGAAATAACAGTTTCTCATCGGTATTACATCAACGCAAATATGGCTTTCATTTTTAATTTATGTAAAAGGAAGAGCACGTGGAAGAAATTTCCTACTTTTCTCTCAATTCTGTACAGACGACTCGTCTTAGAGGAAGCACAAAATACATCAGTAAAATGATTAAATAAAAGCCCATTTCCCACTGAGAAATTATTTCAATTAAATAGTTCAAATGTAACGTGTTGACATATAAGGCGCTACTTGTCAACTTGTACACAATACGAAACTTTAACTCCAAATTAAAAGGAAGGGCACAATGCAAATGGTGCGACAATACTGCTTTGATTAACTCATAAATGTTTTAAACGTTAATTTGTCATTAATGTTACTGTATCAATTATGTAGAATTGTTTCTGGTATATCAACGCACAGATTTGCGCGAAACAAAACTGTCATACGAAATTATTTAAGGAAACAAACAAGCGAATGAAAATGAAGGATCTTCGTATTTTATCCCGTAACTCTTTTTTTTTTTTTTTTTTCCAGTGAAATCAGTTCTTGTTCCACCAAATAAAAAAGCATTGTATTCAAAAAAGGACAAAAATAAAATACTTCTTTCAAGTTCAATGTAGATGTTACTCAACTGAAGTGTAAAGACATTCATAACGTGATTAAATTCTCATAAAAAAAAATTGTTATCATATATTAGCAACATTATAATTTTATACTATACATTGGATCATTTCATCTGTTCAATGATCCAGGAAAAATGCACGCGTCTACATATTGTTTCTTGATTAAAACGAAGACACGCGATTTTTGTCTCAGATAATCAATAATTCCACTAAAAGTCCGGTTGAAAAAAGGCCCACCATTCTTACAGGAAATAATCCGATTCACTTAACGATCCATATAAGAATATTCTCCAGATTAATATTCCCAATTCAGAGCGCACTGGATTCTGCCATTAAATCCTTCATTCTCTTAAACAGCATAATTCCCCTTCTCTTATAAATAAACTAAAAGCGCATTAAAAGACATGCAGTGTCATGGCACTAACATTTCACTCTTTAAAAAAACTCGGTAATTTCGTCCATAATTAAAAGTATGGAAACCAACATACTGAAAAGAACAAGGGTAATGTTTCTTTTGCAAAGAAACAATGTGTGGTTTGGAAAGAAAAAAAATATATATATATAAAGATTCTCAAAATATTTCACCGGTCACATCCTGACGCTTAGGGAAGTATTTGCGACTTCATCGAAGTCCGAAGACTGCGTGCTAACGATATAAAATAATAATTACTCTCTGTAATTTTCTGATAAAATACTCTGTGTACGAGGTAAGTAAGTTAACTTAGAAAAAAGTCTGGTACGCGGAGTATAACGCATTCTGTGCAACATGATTGTCCATAACAGATCCTACGTAGAGCATCGGCACACCGGATAGCAAAGGAAGAATGTTGAAAACGTTCTACGTTAAACCTCAACTTCGCATTTCCTTCTTCCTCCCTCTGTAACATTATTTCCCTCTATTCTAACGCCTTGACCTGCGCCATTACTTTTCCCTCCCACAGTGGCAGGATCTCGGCATCATCAGTGATTTCCTCCTGGATGACTTTCGTGTCCAAGTCCTCGCACTCAGTTTTAAAGAAATATCTGCAACAAACGGATCTTTTAGGCATACGTAAAGAGCCTCGGTTACATTTCAAAGATCTTATAATAATCTGTGAGAAAATATCAATCTTAGCATCGCCAATCTTATGAAAGACACTGAGAGATTTAATCGACGTCAGTAAAGTAAAATTCATCTATACCCTTTTCGGTGGTAACGCCATCTTGAATACTCAAGTGTAACATAAACTGGCGCGTCAGGTTACCGGCATTTATATTTATATTGAAGTCTGTTACACTCTATGTTGACAATTATACGAAATAAAGCGTCCCATATGCCATTTCGGTAGAAAAATAATAAAGATATCGAAGTAAAACTATCGAAATCCCGTGGGTTAATGATTTTTCATACTGTAAGGGACCAATGGCGCCATCTGTGACGCTAGCGGCAATTCAATTTTTCCTTTAAAATCACGCGTTACTAACGGAACCAGTTCGTGACAGTATTTTCCATATTTTCCCATCTGACTCTGCAATATTCCATTTCTATAGTATTCTAAATTGTTCGAGCTAGGTCCTGAAATTCTTTAATTTCGATTCTAAGCCGTCAAAAAGCGTAAGCGTCAAAGACGTGCGCAGACCACGCCATATTCGTTCCAGTACATGACAAATAAATCGTGACAGTATTTTCCATATTTTCCTATCTGACTCTGCAATATTCCAATTCTATAGTATTCTAAATTGTTCGAGCTAGGTCCTGAAATTCTTTCATTTCAATTCTAAGCCGTCAAAAAGCGAAAAGTGTCAAAGACGTGCGCACACCACGCCATGATGGTTTTAATACATGATAAATAAATTAATTTCGTAGAAAAAATTAAACTTCATGAATTTTGGGACCTAACTTAGAGCTTCCATATTTACGTGGTAAAATTTGACACGAAACGGTACACCCAATTCGATGAATGCTCTTACGAACGATTTGATCTCTCGGATATATATAGGCTGACCCTTTCATACCACCTTAAGGTGAAATGAAACGTCCCTTAATCGTTCAACTCGAATAAGACACTTTCTTTTAAGGGTCGATCGATGTCCAATTATTAAAGGCTCTAATATGAGAAACGAAAGTGTCAGGACAATTGTACGACGATTTAGAACACTCTGGTAATCGAGAAACTCGCATTTGAACAGGATAAAGGTAAAAAAGAGTGTCTTATACGCTTCTACGCTAAAACTATGGTAATACGAGGTCTCGGAGTGAAAATTTAGTTGACCCGGAAATCACAGATGGCGTAGGGGGTCCTTCTGCAGTCAATTAGGGCCTCAGGAACCACGAATCCAGAGGATTTCTGGAGCTTTACTTCGATTTCTTTATAATTATAGTTCGTAAACGACAGATAGAGTATGGCATTTAGTACGACACTCGATATGAGTCGACACAGCTGTCGATATGAATACGAACGTCGACCACGTAGGGTATTCAGAAAAACCTGTTTTACCAACGTCGATCAAGTTCCGCGACGTGTTTCACTTCACCTTAAAAGAAATACACAAAAATGGACGGAGACAAACCTACCGATAACTGCCTTTCTTAGGGAGGTACTCTTTGAATTGCTTCAGGGTGACGTTGTGTCCAGGTATTTTGGTCCTATAAGGGAACTGCTCATCGCAGAAGCTGAACACGACGGTGGTAAAGTCTCCGGCATCCTGTCTGGTCTTCCTCAGGGTCGATTGGTTCGACTGCACGCAAGGTTGGCTCTGGCCAGCTGGTTCGTAAGTTGGCTTTCCACATGCTGGATGTCGCTGTCTCGTGCATCCTCGGGCTCTGTCTTCTTCCATAAGCCTTCTGCGGGCTTCCTCTAGCTGCGTTGCCTGCAAACGAATCGTCGTTAATATTCACCCCACTGTTCAGGTCGTGAGTAATGAAAAAAATGAGACAGAAGAACAAACGATGCCGTTCATAAATGTTGCCGCTACAGAAGTTGGTAAGAACAAAAATTTGGTGTGCATGATTCATTGTAGTGGAAGAGGAATCTTTAACCACGAGGAAAAATCAGAATCAGGTAACAGAGAATAATAATTCCAACCGCAACATTTGCAACAGTGAACAGTAGTAATTGTAGACTAGTTCTAACGCAAATGCTACAAACGTTGCTGGTACTTATAAAAACTCAGTGTAATGATTTTGCAATAAAAGAAAGAGTTAAAAAGTAGGAAGCTCATTCTTGTTAAGCCTGCAGAAAACTTTTACAAGAAAAAGAAAATCAAAAACAGGCAACAAAATAATCATTCCAACAGCAACGTTTGCAACAATGAGCATGAGAAGAAGGACCGATGAAATTTCCAATGAAACGGATCCATACGGTACGAGGCAGTAGTAATTCTAATCTAGTACCAACGCAAATGCTACAAACGTTGCTGGTACTAATAAAAATTTAGTATAATGATTTTGCAATAAAAGAAAGAGTTAAAAAGTAGAAAGCTCATTTTTGTTAAGCCTGCAGAAAACTTTTACAAGAAAAGAAAAAATCAAAAACAGGCAACAAAATAATCATTCCAACAGCAACGTTTGCAACAATGAGCATGAGAAGAAGGACCGATGAAATTTCCAATGAAACGGATCCGTACGGTATGGGGCTGCGGCAGAGGTGGCATTCCAGGATCCGCGATGAACGGCTGTGCAGGTACGCCCCATGCTTCTCTGTTGGCCCTCTCCAAAGAGCCGCTCCTCGAGCCATACTTCTTGCCGTGGCGGCCATGTTTCGAGTCCTTCTTGTCCGACTCCTTCAACCAAGACAATAGGCGGCTGTCCTTGCTGAGAGACAAGGGTGGAGCATCGCTGACGACGCTTACTCCGCTGTCCGTCAACTCCGTCATCGACTTCTTCGTGCCGGATCGCCGGGTCATGTCAGACCTCCGGAATCTCTGGTCGTGACCTGCTCAACAGAAATTAGATTTACTCACGGGCAATAGTAACAAGCATTCCGATTATTGTAAATCTCAACATTTCCAACCACGTTAACCTTCTCTAACAGTTAAAGGCCCAACCAATACAAATATCTTGATCCGTTCATTTGCCATGTTAAAGGTTCATCGCTTTTACCTAGTGTTTTTGTTTTATATATTTTTTACCTCTTCCGCGAATGTAAGTATAAAATAATCAATGGGGAGCTAATTTGAGTTACGTACTTTCGTTAATCGTCCATCAATTCACTGTACGACTATTGAAGGAGGGAAAAAAAACGTTTTTTTTTTTAAACAAAATGGCGTCACTACGTAGGGATCACGGACTGTAAAAGAGTGTATATATTCCGACCAATTCACGATACCATAAAATTGGAGAAGGTAACTGGAAAACGTACCGTAAGTTACCGAGAATATCGAGAATTTACGAGAACATTATTTTTTGTATTTATACTTTCGATATATTCGTTAAAATAACACTTCTTTTCAATGCACTTCAAAGTTCAAGTTCGTGTTTTTTGCTTTTTGACATTTTACGAAAAATGAGGAAATACGTGCTTTTTTCTTTTTGCCAATAAACATTTATACATCGCTTTAGAACGATGGATGTAGGTGGTATATGGGTATATCCCGACTAACGTTATTAAGTTATATCGTCATCGAATCTGTTGCGAAACAATTTCAGTCTCTTAAACTTTTTTTTTTTAATTAATTTATAAATAATTGCATGTTATGAAAGCCAATGACATTTTGAAGAATTAGCACGTTCACACGATTTATGTACAATGAATTGATCACGATATAACCCAATAAAGATAGTCGGGATATACCCATATACCACTTACATCCATTCTTTTCAACCGATGTATAAATATTTATTGGCAAAAAGCAAAAAACACGTATTTCCTCATTTTTCGTGAACAATCACATGGCGTATGTGGAACGTAAGTAGGAGTACTTGTTCAATAGATATTAGAAAAAAAATTCGCCCGAAGGGTACTTCATCCCCTTGAGGTGGTGTAGCATTCCTGGACAATATTGTGTTTTCACCGTCCTCATACAGAATACGTTTATGCCAAGTTTCGTCGAAATCCCTCCGCTGCTTTTCCAAAAATTAATATAAAAATCGAATTTTCGCCGAGCTTTAGAGGGTGGTTTCACATCTTAAATATGAACCATAGCAGATAATAAAAAAACACGTATCGCTTAGATTTTTGTGTTCTTCAACATATATGAAAATCAATAAGATCGACGACAGACACTTGGGAATGTTTCCTTGTAAGAACCGGCAAGTTAAGAATCTAGCGGAACCCTATGCTCCCTGAACGTCGACTCGTTTTTGCACCCACAGGGTTCGACGTTCAGGGAGCATCCTCAAGAAGATACGCCCCTCTAGGTCCACCCGACGCGCAATCGCATATCCCAAGGAAGTTCACCTTGAAGATAGAGATCCGGCTTGTGCAGGGAGTCCGCGTAATCGGAGGGCACGGACTTCGACTTGGGCAGGTGCGACCCCAGCGAGCTGACGGAACCAGCCCCGACGAGGTCGCTGCCCTCCGGGAAGTCGTGGACGTTACCGCTGTCTGCAGAGAAGGTGGAGAATACATCCTTCTCTTTCCTGGGCTTGTATTGTCGCGGATAGTTATGCGACAGACCTCTCCTGCGATTGGGCGAGTGGGGCCTCGGGGAGACGAGGCCCGGGGACCTCGAGGGGGTCAGGTCGGACCAGACGCGCGAGACGTGCTGGTCCAGGATGGCCTGGTCGCTGTCGTCCTCGACCATCAGCTGCTCCCGGAGGGCGTCGGCCAGGGCTTTCGGGGCCCCCAGAGTCAGCAGCTCCGTCGGGGCCTCCGCCGAGCCCAGCTCGCCCTCCTGCAGGTGCCAGTCCAGCTTCTCCTGGGACTCTCGTTCCTTCCGGACCTTCTCCAGCTTCTCGATCAGCACCTGGGCGAATGCCTTCGGCTCCAGGGGTTGGGTCAGGTCGCGGGGGACTCGCTGGGTACGGGGTATCACCGTATGGTGGGCCATCGGGTCTCGGTTCAGGCTCGCCGATTCTTTTATCGCCCGGCATTGCCGCATGTACTGCTTCTTGCTGCGCTGCCTGCCTATCGACATCCCGTCCCTGAAAACCAGACGTTGGATTAGAACACGAAGGGAAAAGATCGGGTTGCTCCAATTCCGAGATCTTATCTTAGGTTCGAAAAGGTTAGATCATTCCATTTGGCATCCCGTTTGCCGACACCTCGTTTTACGGACTTTATTGACTTTATTTACGGTACCGAGTGACTTGCTGCAAAGAATTCAGAAGTCTTCATAGAAGGCCAGAAGGTTACGGACGTTCGATACTCGATAAATAGTATGTTAGCCAACAGATGGCGGCGCTGTAATCGTCTCTCCATCTCTCTTAATCTTATGGCGATATATAGCGAATTGTATTCTTTCTTCATCTTACACACAATACTCGCCTTTCTATACGCGTCTCTCTTCCTCCCGTATGTGAGATATCGTTGACTAACACATGCGATCTCTCTTTTACCCCCACTTCTGGTTTGTTAGCAAACTATTAGAGCATCAAGCGCTAACATAGGATCTGGGATTCTATGGGACTTCTAAATTCTTTGCTTGCTGACTTACTGACTACCGGCCACAAAGTGAGGTTACGTTGACTGCCTGACTGATTACTGATTGCATATTAGTTACGTTCTAGAGTACTCATTGATACTACTCTACTGATTACATGCTGAAGTTTAGTTACCTCCTGACCAAGTGACTGACTACTGACTAACAATGAATTGCTAACTAAGTGATTACTGATTGCATATTGGCGTTACGTTCTTGGGTACTCATAGATGCATAAATTCAGTGGACACAGAAATCACAGATGGCGCAGGGGGTCGCTCTGCAGTCAATTAGGGCCTCGGAAAGCATGAATCCAGAGGATTTCTGGAGTTTTACTTGGATTTCATTACAACTATTGTACGTAAACGACAGGTGGAGTACGCCATTTAGTACAATACCCAATATAATTCGACACAGCTGTCGATATAAAAACGAACGTCGGCGACGTAGCTATTTAGATAAATCTTCTTTACCCAACGTCGATCAAGTTCGTCTCCGTGTTTAACTTCACCTTAAGTCAGCTCAATCCTGATTTCGATACCTCGTGGCGCCCTCTGAGGTTCTTACTGTAATTTACTGAGCAGTCTACTTACACCGAGGAGTCGGTGAGGGACATATTATCCGATTCGGTGCGTGCATCGCTGCTCAAGCTCTGGAGCTCCGAGTCCTGCCTGGAGACTGGGTTGTACGAGGAATATTGGGCGTGCAATCTGGATACCGGTGCATGATAGGGACTAGCTCCGGGTTGCAAGTAAATGCTACGTAACACGCCACGCAACACGCCAAAGCGAAACAAAGGAGAAAACAAATTATAAACACGAAAATGCGAAAACAACCGAAGAGATAATGGGGATTACACACTGATCTACATATTAACTGGACAGCTGATACCATGAAGTAGTATAAGGAGACAAACGCCTATGGTCTGTTCCACAGAAAGTAGCTTCAGAATCGGGACCCATGATTTCAGATTTTTTTCTGATCTAGCGACACGAGCGCTACTTGCGGAAGATGTAGGAACTCCTACATGACCAAAACATTTCCTAGCGACGTAAATTACGTAAAATGCTTTTATTTTGCAATTAAGATACTCAAAGTGAAACGATAATCCGCTGATGATATACAGATTGTGATGATTTTAACGTTATAAATACTAGCAGACACGCTAGCAGATGATAATTCTTAATTGCAAAATTTCATCGAGGAGGCACTCTCGGCACTGGATCAGAAAGAAATCTGAACATCTTGGACCCCTAGAGTAGGGACGATTTCAATACATGGCATTAGATCTCCTTATACTACTTCGTGGCTGATACCTATTTGTTCTATACGGAGAGGACTTAGACGAATTGAAGGCACCCCAGCGCCAACTACATATGGGCAGCGGTACTAAATAAGTAACGGGTGCGCATGCGCAAAAATTTCTAACCGTCAATCTATTAATCACGGCAAGGATAAACGTTGAATTGTCAGTTCACAAAGGCAAACGTTTAAGGTGTAAACGACAGAAGAGACATAATTTAAGTTAAAACGGTGCGTATTGCATATTACAAGAAAGCTTCTACTAAAACAAAATGGTTATCCTTTCTTCTCGTAAGTATTTTCATAAAAGTGGTGATTATTCTTTGCCAGTAAATTAATTTGACGCCTCTTATATTATCTACGGTTGAATGACGCGTTGTTTTGACGCATGCGCAAATGCTACAATATTAGTTCGTGAGCCCGTCGTCAGAGGGCTTTGGTCGCTTCAAAACGTCACGCCATTTTGTAGGATATCAGCTATCCAGTAAGTATATACAATAAATCAGTGAGATTGCATATTAAAGATTAATCGTCTTCAAACTAACGTAACAATTTGCAGCAGGGGGGGGGCATTCTTTGCAAGATGAAAAATAATACCAGAGGTGAAAGGAGGGCAAGTTCACAAGTTTCTGAAATTAATTGGATGTGGTACAAGCATATGTCAAAACAGGGAAATAAAAACAAAAACAAATAAAAAGAAAGAAATCTGAGCAGGGATTAAACAGTAATATTCATGCTAAGCTTATTCGCACTGACTTATACCACTTATATAATTTGCGAAACCTTGATGACGATATACAAAATGTGTGAAATTGGAGTTTCTCTTATTAAAAGGATTTCTTGGAAGTATATTCATTAAATATGACAGATCGATGTGATATTGAATACGAGAAATATATATGGTAGAATTATTGCGCAAGTCGTGGAGAATTTGAATTTTAAATGTTAACACTACCCTGAGTTTTGTTTCCAATAAGTAACATTAATCGTGGAAAGTTTAAAAATGAAACTAAACATTTGAATAACTTTAGTCACATAAAACGTACCAATTTCCTTGTGATATTGCATACTCGGTTTTCGCAAAATATCCTTTAAATGTTTCACAAAACTTTGAAGTCAACATTACCGTTTTTACCGTTTTGCAAATTAGAAAACCAAACGTTTTGCAGAAACGAATCGACTAACAATTTACAAGAAGTTTCGAAATAATTTTTAAAAATTCATCAACTCGTGTAAGGATTAGTTTAACAATGCCAAAATACTCCGACCACTTAAGACTTATAAATGTGAATATAATAAAACATCAAGCAGGAATTCATTGCAGTAGAATTACAATCAAGGTGAAATTTAGTTTACTTTACTGTGGCAAGAGGGCGCAAACGATTGCAAGTCCTCATAAATCAAAGAAATCTTACTCCTTTCATCCTCTTTTATCAAACAAGCTATATTGTACACCAATCAAAGCAATTTAAAACAAAACTGAATCAATGTACAGTAGACTCCCATGTAACAGTGGTTAATAAATTACGCGTATGAAATAGCATTGAAGAAAATCGTGTTATACGAGAATTTTCCTCGCATAATGAATAATATAAATAACGTATAGAATATTGATATGTATACTATGAATACAAGAAACCGTGAAATCTATGAAGCGATTTGATCTTGGCTTCATATTAGGCGCCACCATCGTTAGACCGATGTACTTTCTTTGTTTTTTAATTTCTTTTAAATGTAATTTTCTAAATTGGTAAAGCTGTCACGAGATATACAAATATATACTACGTTAAACAATATAAAAGTGTTCAGTATTTATGCGTGAGATTATCTTTTATAATGTAAAAAATAGGTAAACGTATATTCTGTGAAGAGTTAAGCAGGAATAAAGGAAACGCAACATTACACAAGTTGAGAAAATAAAATAAATTACCCATTCGCATTTTTTAACACTGCCGATAGTTTTGCTTCAACTTCAGTGGCTGATTTTGAGCAGAAGTACATGCAAACATGTTCACTAGTTGAAATATTACGTATGTACAGTTTTTGTTATAACTTTTATACGATATGTTCTTTTAATACGTCGGTCAAATAAGGGTGGCGCTGACTTGCATGGCTACTTTCAAGTCGCTTCAACTAATTGAATTCAACGGCTGGTTTACAGCTTTGACTATATATGCATCTATAATTGCATCTGGGATCTTTAGAGTTATTTAAGATCTAGTGCGTTGTAAGAATTATTGTGCAGATGTGTCCATACATTACAAACATTTCACGGACAGCAAATGGTCTGCAGATTGTTTGAATTTGATTTTCCTCATCACATAATGAATTTGCATCTGGGATCTTTAGAGTTATTATAGATCTAGTGTGTTGTAAGAACCAGCGTTATACGGGAGTTTACTGTACTAAAGGGAGTCAATATTTCGCCAAAGAGCAATGCAAACAAAGAGATCAAAGGTCTCCTCTTACCCAGCGTAAGCTTCCGGCTTGGGTCTTAACTCCATTGCCCTGGTTTGCTGCGTGGCTATCAAGACATCTCTTGTCAGTCTCAATTCGCCTCGCAGCTCACCAGGTGTTTCGCTGGCAGAGTGAGAGCTATGCACCGAGCTGACAAATTCACTATCTTCGTGCACCGTAGGCAGGAGGCTGGGTCCACAGGAGAGAGACATCTCCCTGCTGGAACTCGAACTTGGACAACCTCCGGAGTCTGGGTTCTGATAAGCCTGCACGTACTGCAGGTACATGTCAGACCGCAGAAAGTTAGGATAAGTTGTCTCGTTGATAAGCCTTTCGACCTCCAGCTGCACTGCATCGAAGACCTTTCCATCAGCTCGACCTTCCTTTATTCTACGGTTCGCCTCTTTCCTCACATCTTCTGGTATCGCTAGCTGCGACTTGAGAAAAAACCTACAACCAAACGAATTCAATTAGATACCTAAATCCATTATCACAACATAAGTTACAAACTTTTCCACGTGAAAAAAATCTGTTAAACAATATCTGTTCGTAGTTAGGAAAATCTGCAGGTGCAGTTATAAGTTTTTACTGAATTTTAATTCCATTGGAAACCTAAATTTATTACATTAATATCGATTCGACGAATTTGTCAATATGTGAAAAAGAGACCGTTAAATAGCATCTGTTTGTACTTTAACAAATCTTGAATTCTTTGTTGCTGTACTTTATTTGCAACAGAAACCGAAATTTACTACCTTATTGTAGGATTAACAAATTTTTTATACCGTGAAAACAGCTGTTAAATACCGGTTCCTTGTTATAAATATTTTCAATTCTGAATTGACGCTACACTTTAATTGCATTTTCCTTTTAAACGAGTAAAAATTCTAACTAACTCTGAAACTCTGTAATTCTATACAATTTCCTGTAAACATTGAACTAATACGTTATACATTTTGAGATGAAAAAATACATTAAACTTTGAATCTAACAAATTTCGTTGTACGAATTAAAAAAAAAAAGTATTACAAAGACTCACATGAGTCTACTTATAATTACCAAAAAGCTTTAAAATCACTTTCAAAGCATGTTAACTTATGTAAAGGCTATTTTAATAACGCCGCACATGTTACTCCAGCATTTAACACTGAAATATACGTGTTTAAGTTAAATGCTCTTTTATCCGTCTGTAAAAAAATAATGGTAAGTTACAATATTTAAGGTGAAGTGAAACACGTCGAAAAGGCTGTGGTAAGAAAAACGAAAGGGCCAAGACAATTTTACGATAATTTAGAACACTCTGGTAATTAATAAACTCGCATTTGAACGGGATAAAGGCAAAACAAGTGTCTTATGCGCTTCTATGCCAAAACGATGGTAATACGAGGTCTCGGAGTGAAAATTTAATTGACCTGGGAACCACAGATGGCGCAGGGTGTCCCTCTGCAGTCAATTAGGGCCCCAGAAAGCATGAATCCAGAGGATTTCTGGACTTTTACTTAGATTTCTTTATAATTATTATACGAAAACGACAGGTGGAATATGCCATTTGGTCCAATGCCCAATATAATTCGACACAGCTGTCAATATAAAAACGAACGTCGGCAACGTAGGTATTTAGAAAAATCTTCTTCATCGACGTCGATCAAGTTCCCCGGCGTGTTTGACTTCACCTTAAATAAGATGTCTAAAGCCATGGCACACCTTCTATAAATAAGCTTGATCAGCTGGTATATCCTATCGGGATCCTTCTGCTCCTTGAGTCCTTCGCAGGCGAACCAGAAATTGAGGGGGTTCGCGTGCGGTTTCCCTTCCTGGTCAAGGTACTTCCTGAAGAGCTCAAGGCCCTCCGGGTCCTGCAGAAGGGTATGGAGGTTCCGGGCCCAACGCAGGCAAGCCGGAGGAGAGTCGCTCTCCATGGTGGTGGTTCCGCAACAACCTTCCGGCTCGAATCCCAATGGAGCGGAGGCATCGCAGTAGCCAGAGGCTGTCGCAGTGGCCAACGACGAGCGCCTCGGTGTCAGAGCGGGGCTCTGCGGTCGAAACCTGGTGACGTATCCTCCGGTCTCCTCTCCTACAAAAAGGGAAAAGTTAATCACCGATCAGGGTTCATCTAATTTAAATCGTTTGACTTAAGGTGATATGAAAGAGTCTATATATATATATATATATGAGGCCAAATAGTTGATGAAAGTATTCCACGAATTGGGTGTACCGATTCGTTTCAAATTTTACCACGTGAATATGGAGGCGCTAAAGTAGGTCCTGAAACTCAAAATTTCATTTTTCATCCAAAATTTATTTACTTATCATGGACTAGAAAAAACATGGCGTGGTCTGTGCAACGTTTTCGAGGTTTTACGCTTCTTGGAGGCTTAGAATAAAAAATGAAGAGTTTCAGGACCTAGCTCGAACAATTTAGAATACCCTAGAAATGGAATATTACGAAGTCAGATGGGAAAATATGGTAAATACTTTCAAGAACGATTGCAAGAGAATGCTGGCTCGTCTCGGGGCGAACGCGTGTTTTTGGAGCAAAATTTAGTTACCGCTAAATGTCACAGATGGCGACGTTGGTCCTAAACAGTCGTTAGAATAATGAATTTACGGGATTTCGACAGTTTTACATCGATCTCTTCATCAGTACTTTTCTGAAATGATATATGGAACGCTTCAGTTCATATAATTCTCAACGTGGACTGTAAAAGACTTCAACATAGATATAAATGTCGATAATGGAACGCGCCAGCTTATGTTTCCATTTGAGTGTTTAAAATGACTAAAATTTCTCAGCGCCTTTCATATCATCTTAAGGGGATGTGAAATTGGTATCGGAAGGGTCAATCGTTCATGAAACTGATCACCAAATTAGGAAACTCGGTAGAGTTTCGCGCCAAATATACACTTACATATATTGGATACACTGTTAGAAATATTCATAAAATTCATGCGCTTTTAGTACATAAGGTTGCAGTAGAATTGTACATATAATATCCTAAAAGTGAATTAGTACACGGTTATTATAAATTTCTAAATGAACTTATTATTTGATGACATTATGCTGAAACTTTGTGACATTACGGGGGAAAATTAATACAAAATAATTGAAAATGGATGTATTTTTTCCAAGTTTTTGTTGAAAATGGCACCATTCTGTTATTTTTTAATCAAAATTACTAGTTGAAGTTCGGGATACTCGTACAGATTGAGAATCTTTTGTTTTAGATAAGCTCGAGTGGAGAAATCACTTGCGCCATCGATACACATATTTTTTGAGACACCACATTGATATTTTGAAAAACGTGACAAATTCTTTCTTAAATTATTATTAATCCTGTTTTTTTACTATGGAAGAGTAGTTTAATAAACATCGAAAATATTTACTTTATTATATGACGCACTTACTGAAATTAAAGTCTTTCAAACTAGCTCAATTTTTCAGCCGTTAAAGTACAATGACCCTTTAAATTCACTTTGTCATTCTAAGTTTACAACTCTTTTTCATTACAGTGAAATGCTAAATGTGCCCGTAATTATAAAAGTGGTCGGTCATATTTTTTATTGAAAAATTAACTTCATGTTCTTGTAATTTAAATGTATGCAACACAAAATACACACTTCTTTAGATTCCTCATTTATACCACTTTCACAATTACGAGCATAAGTATGTAGTTCTATTTTTTTATATCACTAAGTGTCCACATGAGAAAGACAACATTTTCTATAGATCCCATGATGTGTATTTAAGTATTTATGATTTATATGTCTCGTTAGAATATTCTCTTCATAATTATGGGAATAAATATGCAGTTCCTTTTTATATTGTTATGATTGTGCACATGATTAAGCCACATATCTGCAGACTCATGACGTGTTTTAAGTATTTATAATTTGTCTTTTTAGGATATTCAGCCTATTAAATTGAGAATTTGGACATTTTCTTACCAGGCACTGGTGGCCTCGGAGAGTTCTCGTTGAAGCACCGAGCTTCGCTCTGGCGAGGCCCACTCATCCTATCTATCACGACTCTCTCGTGCTACTTTCCCGTATACGCTGAATTTCAATCCTCGGCGCCTCCTACTGGACATGGCTAGTCCAAACCTGAAAATGAACATAAAACTGTTACCATCGATATCGATCAACTTGAATAATTCTTACACTTGTGAATTTTGTATATTGAACTATACCACTGTCGTAACATTTACTTCTTTATTTCTACTTATATCGTATTAATTTGTCTATACTTATATTATTTCATTAAGTACCTAAGTTAGTCTTGCCAATATTTCTTCAAAGATTTACTTATCAGTATGTAATTTAATATTTAAATCACTTAACAGGATAAAAATGAACGAAAGAATTTGTCTATATTGAATTCAAGTACTAAATTATCGCACATGTTTTAGTTTTCTTTAGCGAACCACTTTTTCCAAACGTAAGATGATTTTATTGCCAATTTCATAAAACATTCATCATAAAACATTTTCTTAATGCAATATGGCTTTGCTTTATACAGGAAACTAGAATTTTTTAAAATAAGAAGATGATAGGTACTCATACGTCGCTAATGAAAAAATGAATGACAATAAAAGGATGCCTTAAAATAGATTAAACTGATAATAAATGTGTTCGTGTCCTTTGACTTGAACATGTTGAAAGAAAGCTGAACTGATACTCCGTAAACAAAGGAGTTAGTAACTTCTGCACGAGCCCGTAAACCTAACCTAATTTAAATTTTTCAGTGCAAATATTTAACCAAGTTTCAGAAGATTCTACTTATAATCACAAGTAGCTTTTGAGTAATTTGCACATAAAAGCTACAAATCCATATAAACGATAATAAACATTGGTACTGAAACAAAATTGTAAAGAAACAAAAGAATTAGGTTAGCAAGAAATTACTATTAAATATGCGACTTTTGAGATCACTGTACTTTTACGTGAGATGTTAAAGATAAACTGACGTTCTTATGATTTCTCTTTGCACAATTTTCAAACATAAATTGCTTAACACGGAAGATTATGTAGAATAGAGGTAAAAGTAAGGTTAGGTTCACCTTGGAAGTCACACTTCTTGTCCACTGTTTATAATAATTACAAAATTTCTCCTTTCTGAGGCATGGACAACAAATATATACATTCCCGAGAACAAAAATGTTTGTAAAATAATAAATGAAAGAAAGTAATATTAGCAAAGTGAAGGAAGAACGTGTAAATAACAGAAACAGCTCACTTGTTGAGCTTTTCTAACCTAAACTAGCATCAGCACATGGCCATAACATAAACAATCCTCCCAATGTCTAGTTGCCACAATTTTGCAGTTATATGCTGCAAAAAGGAATTAAGAGCTCCTAAGATATCTTATAAAAACTGAAAAAATATGAAATATAGCTAAAAATCTCAAATGAAATAATCACTGAGTATTATACATAATCAATCTGCTGTTAAATCCCCACGATCTGATATAAATCCCATTAGACTCAGCATCGAAGCATTCACAGGAAATTGGGAACGGAGTCGAAAGCTAGCGCAGAGCACCGCCCAACCTACACTCCGATTGAGTGCTATTGATTTCGTCGAGCCAGGGCACCGAAGTTGGAAGGATTGGGACTCAATCCACAGCAAACAAAGAAAGCACCGGGGGCCAGGATGCTGGATCGATCGAGCCAGACCAGTGACTCATGCGCCAATCAAGGCTCCGAGGAGGCTTTTCGAATCGAGGAGAATCCTGAGGGTGGAGTCCGATCGGAGATGTATGGACCAACCGGTGGTGGAGTGCGCATCGAGAGACGCCTCTATGATGGATCCCTATTGGTCTGCGCATCGAGTCTTTGTATGGTATTGATCGTCAAAAATTATGACGCTATCTATTCAATCCGGGCCCTTTTCAGACCGAAGGGAATCGGGCTAGGCATCTGGAAAATATGTATTAATAGAGTTTCGGGGTAGTTAGGTTTCACCCCGAAGCCTGAAAAAACACCATTATCCCTTCCAAGGATCGGCCTTTGTTACGAGGACCTATAGAAATATGATTTCATAAGGAGCACGTTAAGTTTTATGCCTGTCAGGGTGTGCCAGCCATTTTCAGGCGCAAACACTTGCTCTTTTAATGGTTACACTGAAGAGAACGTTGCACATAAAATTCAATTAAATATCGCTTAGTGTGTGAAAGTCATTTTACCATACTGATAATTAAAACTAGAATACCTTTTCACACATGAAATTCACTGTTTAACGCATTCTGTAAAACTCATTCATTATGAATGAAAAACTTTGTCACAAAGAGATTCACTGAGTTAATGAAATCTACCAGACTAGTTAACAAAATTATTAAAACATAGGAATTTATTTCAAAGTATAATAAATAGAATGTCATAAAAATTAATTACAAGAGCTGAAGATGTGAATAATAAAACAGTGTAATGTTATTAAGAAAAGAAGCTAAAGAGAATCTATTTAGGTTAGAATGGTTAGGGCTAGGTTCTTTCAATCAGAATTGATTAAAAACATGGTTGCATTATTGAACACCTCATACGTTCAATTTAATAATAGAAGCAAACAACTTTACTTTGAAGAATCCAAGAAACTGGATTGAAGTTGAATGATAATTTCAACAAACCGAATGCCACTGCTGAATTGAAATAACATGAAAATTATAGAAAATAATTCTATACTTGAATTATATTACCCTTGAGAGGAAAAGTACCATGACTGATTTCTTTCACAGGGAAAGAATGAGATGGGAAATTTGATCCCAAAGAAGGGGCAGAAAATATGAAATGAATAGCTGTCATAAGCAATCATCTTGCTCCGTCGATTCTTACCTGAGTTAACAGGGCAGAGGGTGGAACGAGAAGACTACGTACCATTTTGACGGAGAACCACCACAGTTTGGGTTTAAATACACACGAGACCTCAACGATGTCTATTGTGATCTTAACTTTAGCCTGAGTCAAGGGCGAAGAGCAGCGGGGTCTTATTGTCGTATCAGAATCGGATGGAGCAGTTGCAATACCGTACTACGGAACGTCCAAGGCTGAACTGAACACCGCTCCCTGGCAAGGACCGACGCCGAGCCATTGGGGGTCGAGCGTCGGAGGGGTGGAACCAAGAATCCTGGGGGTTCACCAGGGAGGGTGCGCCGCTCTAGGAAATTATACCAAAAATATAGGACCATAGACAATGCACGACGGAGCAGTCCGAAGAGGCCCGAACGACTCTTAATGACGCGACCACCTCCCGGCTCTGCATTCCCTGCACACTCTACTCCGAGCTTACAGAAGCTCTCCCCGTGGCAAGGAATAATCCCCCTGAAAACCACAGTTACTCTCTCTTTATCCAAAGAATCTTTCCAGATCTCCCGCATCTCCGCCAAACGCATCCTTGAATCCCTATCGATCGAACGAATACAACGAAAGTCTACGTGAAATTAAATTAACAGCTAAGCTAAACAGAATTATACTACCTGGTGCGATTTGAAAGTCCAAAAAGTGAATGTTTTTCATCGGGGAATCTGCATACTGGAAAAGAAATTCGATCGACGCTATCATTGATGTGTTTAGATCCTCTAGACCAAGAAATAGAGAATGCAATACACCTTAATTAATTCCTAATTGTTGAAGTAAATCTGCAGAAAGCGAAGAAACGGGATCACCATCTACAGGTTTATTTATTTTTCTTTTTTTATCGGCGGAGTCAATGATCCTCTTTATATTGGAAACTTTCCGCTGAAAAGGAAGTTGGGGGTTATCAAATAACGCAATTTGATGGGGTCTCATGGACGTACCTTTCAAAGAATCACAAAAGAAGGGCTCGGCCGCGTCAGCCGAGTCTCGGCCTAAGAGGCTTTCCGCGAATCGATGCTTTCGCCCGTTTTTTCCTTATTTGGAAACCTCTCCACGGCCGGACGTATTCCCGCCGGACAAACGAGTCCCGACCTGCAGGGAAAAGCCCTTTCAACGGTGCACCGAGCACGTGGCGTTGGCATTGTTGGGCCCCGTGGTCGACTCGAGAACGCAGCCTCGGTTTTCGGCCCATTTCGAGGTTAGGTTCGCCTTCGAAATGGGTCCAACGCGCGCGCGACCAGTGATCGATTATTTATCAGGCGGCGGAATTTACGAACGAGATAGTGATGAAGAAGTATGGACGGAAAACACAACGCGGTTCTTGGGAAATCGCCAGGACGCCGCCATCTTCCCTTTATCGATTATCGAATTCGACTCTCGATCAACATGGCGTCGGGTGTGCTCGAATTCTACGCACGGGAGGAACTCCATGGGTCTGTTCGTATCGCTTCCAAACTATCAGGACTGGTCTAGTAAAATACCCTAGATCATTTATGGGCATAGTAATCGAGACAATAATACGTTTTCATTGTTAATACGTGCTATTGGCACCATTAGTCGTAATTGTAAACATCCAGGCTTTTCTTCCATTTAAGGTGAAGTGAAACTCCCCTCAAATCACTCGATTAGAATAAGACACTTTTTTTTAAGAGTATTGGATCGAATTGTCTTGAACTTTGACATATGACTCGTTAACACCTAGGAATTATCCTGACACTCAAAATTTGGGTTATTGAAAAAAAATTGTTAACTTAACTCAGACCAAAACCAAAATGGAGACGAGCTCTCATATTTCGATCAATATACAATTATCGAAGGCTCTGATATGAGAATCGAAAGGGTCAGGACAATTTTACGACAATTTAGAACACTCTCGTAATAGATAAACTCGCATTTGAACGGGATAAAGGCAAAAAAAGCGTTGTATGCGCATCTATGCCAAAACGTTGGTAATACGAGGTCTCGGAGTGAAAATTTAATTGACCTGGAATTCATAGATGGCGCAGGGGGTCCCTCTGCAGTCAATTAGGGCCCCAAAAGCATGAATCTAGAGGATTTCTGGAGTTTCACTTCGATTTCTTTATAATTATTGTACGAAAACGACAGGTGGAGTACGCCATTCAGTACAATACCCAATATAATTCGACACAGCTGTCAATATAAAAACGAACGTCAGCAACGTAGGTATTTAGAAAAACATGTTTTACCGACGTCAATCAAGTTCCTCGACGTGTTTCATTTCCACTTAAGTAAAATTGATTTGACAACAGCATTAATAAATCATGAGATAACTATAAAACTACACACTAAGGACTGCATCATTCCCTTTAATTGGTTTTAGCCATCATTAGTCGCAACAATACTCTTCATTAAAAGGGATTTAAACTCGACCGGCTTAATCCCTTCAGAAAGGGGATGCTTTCCAGGGCACGTAGGAGATTCAAATCATCATCAAATCAATCCCATCATCGCTGATACGACCGTTTAATTTCACGGAACATTCGAAAGAGCGGCTTCTTTGATCCGGAACAACAAACCGCGACAAAATCCTCGCTTTGTGACTCGATAAAAGGCTAGGTTAGGTTCAAAGGGACCTTGAAAGCATGATTTAACTCTGCCTGATTTATGGGTTCGACAACATTTCGGGCTTTGTTAAAGTGGGAAACCCCCTCAGCTCTTTGCTACCCATTTATGTGTATATATTCCGACATGTGCATAATGTCTATATGCGTTCTGCACGCCTCGTATTTGCTGGACACGCAGCGCCGCCCGGCGGCGAAAATAGACGATACGAAGAGTCGGACCTTCCAGGGATTATCGGTCGTAAAATTGAAATGACACGCAAAGATCCCTATTTTCAGAGTTGGGTAAGTAAAACACTCCGAGTAATTTACATAGTTTATAAGACAAACATGCGAGTATGCCTCAAAACTAGAGTATTCCAGATAAGAGTCGACTGTTCGATTCTGGGGGTCTATTACGTAAAGCAAAATGAGCGAAAATGTGAAATATGAGTAGCTCACGGTATTACGGAACGTGTTTGGTGGTGAAAATGCGAGACCATTTATATGAACTGGCTTGGCACAAATTTTTAAGCGAAATGGTGAAGCATACAAGAAAAGAGAAAAAAAAGCACCGTGAACGCCATCTTCCAAGAAGAAGGGAATTGCGAGATGCCTCAAACTGATTTTCGTTAGAAGAAAGAGGATTTACTAGAATGTACAGGTTAGTTTTTGTTATTGCGAGGTTTACATCATTAATTATTGAAAACAGTTACATCATTTATGCTTTCATGACATGATAAGAAAATTATATTGTTGAACTTCTAATTATAGTACATGTAAATATGAATGTAATACATATTTGAAAAATATGAATAGACTCGAGTCCTCTTCTTTACTTTTAACGGCTTTACATCTTCCCGTCTTTCCTGCCTATAACCCACGCCTCTCAACAATGTTCGCTTTACAAGGTATATACCTATATTTGCAATATTACTAGACCGGAAGTGCTAGTGATCTCGTTCTTTCATATAGCGAATACGTAATTCGGCGAATAAACCCACGTGAGATGAAAGTGCGAGAAGTGAGCGTCTCGTCAAAAATACGTAATAAACGCTCTGTGGTGCAAGACTTGAAAGTCCTTTCTGTCTACTGTTCCTAGGGACAGTCTTGGTTTAGCTGTATCAGTTGTTTAGGCAATGATCACGTCTTCTAAACAATACTCACGTCTTCTCGCCCGTGATCCCTGAATTAAGGCTGCCAATGGACCTCCGATCATTTTGCCTATTGTGATTATTTCCTTCACTACCCAGGAAAGTGTCTTACAATTATGGTTATGTTTTTCATGTAGAATATGTTTTAACCCTTTTAGTGGCGGAGGCCGATATATCGGCCCTCGCTGCCCTGGCGAAAAGTGCCAGAGCCGATATATCGGCCCGTACCTTGTAGCGCTTTACTATTCGCTTTGCGAGAGATCTCTATCTCAAAATAAATTTATAATACGTTATAAATAGTCTAATTTCATTACGAGAGAATTAAAATAACGATACAACAACACCTATAACAACCTATAACCTACCTGTAACAACCTATAACCTATAACAATTACTTGTTTCGGATGATATAATCCGTCCGGCGCCTACCATGTGCCTTGGAGTTAGTTTTTATGTTTTTTGTGCAATATTACTTATTTTGTCAAAAAATATATTGAAAATTTTAAGTATATACTTTGCCATAAACGGTCTATATAAATTTATGATAAAAAGATGACTTTTCCTATGTGCAATTACGTTTTGAAACAGAGAACTCAATTTTTCTTTTTTCTTTCGTCACATATACCTTTGTTATTTATGTAATTTTCAATGAATATAGAAAAATTAGCGTCACCGTTTTATTCTCTATTTTGTCCTTAATATCCTGCTTTTTGAATTATGTAAATATTGCTTTTCGTTTGGTTTTTATGAGCCTTTTTCCAAATCCTAGTAAAATCGTAAAATTTGGCCGGTTATCTTCGCATAAGCACCTCTTTTTCGCCCGACACTAAAAGGGTTAATAAGTTTACGTCTGGGTTAACATATGATGACATCAATATTATCACCGATCGGAAGATCACCCCTCACATTTGCACATATAATGTAGACCAATTTTACACATAATATTACCCTTTATGTTTACATGTCAAATGCACGCCTACAATACATTGTTTGGGTAAATTCAGACACTGAATATGACATTACCCAGATAATGTAATTTGATTGTTATTAATAGTGGCATCAAAATAACCAATGATCCAGCGTGTAAATTTGCATAGGAATTTTTTTTCTCTGTGTACGAATGGCGACGCATTTCCACCAGTCGGAAGGTGTTACCGTGTTCTAATTGGACAAAACAACAAATCGTTGGAAACGCGCCCTCTTCCGGAAGAATTGCGTTTACGAACGCACTCTCTCCTTCTCTCTCGCGGCGTCCCTCCCTCTCGCTCGCTCTCGGCGAGTTCAAAGCGAGAAAATACATTTTAATTTGCATCTTGCACTTTCCACACACTTCTCCCTCATTTTATACTTGCTTAATGATGTCCGTCGCTTTAATTATTTGAGCGGCTCGACTTTAAGACATAATTAAGTGGCGAAGGAAACGTTTCTGGTGAAAGACCCCCCCACGACCCCCGGGGGCTGTTTCCCCAGTCGGTTCGCTCGGCTTGCCTTCGGTTACACTCTCAAGGTGAAGTGACCCCCCCCCCCCAAATCAGTCGATTCGAATAAAACTCTTTTTTTATGGGTACTAGACCGAAACGTCTGAAACTTTGACACCTGACTCGGGAGCACCTAGGAATTATCCTGACACTTTGAAAATTTGGTTTTTTAGAGAAAATTAATTAACTTCCCACTGAACACCAAAACTAACAGTTACGTAACTTAAAACTAACAAATAACATAACGTTTGTTACAATGTAATAACCTAAGAGTTACGTGACACCTGACTCGAGAGCACCTAGGAATTATTCTGACACTTTCAAAATTTGGTTTTTTGAAGAAAATTTATTAACTTCCCACTTAAAACCAAACCTAACAGTTACGTAACTTAAAACTAACAAATAACATAACGTTTGTTACAATGTAATAACCTAAGAGTTACGTAACATAGAGCTAACTAGTTACATGACATTTGTTATAATGCAGTAACTTAACAGTTATGTAACATGGAGCTAACATGTTACATAACATTTGTTAACATCATATCTATATAAATGTAGCATAACTTTGTTACTCTCATCTTACATTATGTTACTGTCCTGATATTACTGTGTATATGCAGCTCATATTTGTAACAAAAAGGAACTACATTGGTGCTGTTATTTATTTTATTACATCATCGTCATCGTCATTGTCATAATTCATCGTCAAATGTCATAAGATTAATATGTCATATTTTGTTTATTACTCGTATGAAAAAAAGGGACTTTAATTCATATGCGCATATACATTATCAGGCATTGTTTGCTAATCGAATGAAATCCTAATTGTCTTTAAGTAAAATCAGATAATTTATCATTACATAATTTCATTGAAAGTCTGATTTGTCATTTAATATCTAACTATTGTTAAGTACCAAAAAATAATTAAAAGTAAAAAATTATGTAATTTTGGATAAAATTGCGATAAAATTTCAGATATCTTAAAATAATATTAATTTTTCATCCATTTAATGAAAAAGATCACGCAATTTTATCAAAAATTATATAATTTTTTATTTTTAATTATTTCTTGGTACTTGACAATAGTTAGATATTAAATGACCCATCAGACTTTCAATGAAATTATGTAATGATAAATTATCTGATTTTACTTAAAGACAATTAGGATTTCATTCGACTAGCAAACAATGACTGATAATGTATATGCACGTATGAATTAAACTCCCTTTTTTTCATACGAGTAGTAAACAAAACATGACATATATTAATCTTATGACATTTGACGATGAATTATGACAATGACGATGACGATGATATAATCAAATAAATGACAGCACCAATGTAGTTCTGTTTTGTTACAAATATGTGCTGCATATACACAGTAATATGAGGACAGTAATATAATGTGAGATGTGAGTAAGAACTTTATTCTACATTTATATAGATATGATAGTAACAAATGTTATGTAACCTGTTAGCTCCATGTTACATAACCGTTAAGTTACTGCATTGTAACAAATGTCATGTAACTAGTTAGCTCTATGTTACGTAACTATTAGGTTATTACATCGCAACAAACGTTATGTTATTTGTTAGTTTTAAGTTACGTAACTGTTAATTCTGGTGTTCAGTTGGTAGTAATCGATAAACTCGCATTTGAATGGGATTAAGGCAAAAAGAAGTGTATTATATGCTGCTATTCTAAAACTACGGTAATGCGAGGTCTCGGAATGAAAATTTAGTTGGCAATATTACTAGACCGGAAGTGCTAGTGATCTCGTTCTTTCATATAGCGAATACGTAATTCATCGAATAACCTCACGTCAGATGACAGTGCGAGAAGTGAGCGCCTCGTCAAAAATACGTAATAAACGCCCAGAACAAGAAGCAAAGGGCGACGTAACCCGTGGCCGAAGTAGGCCGAGACGAATCTGTAATGGTGTAATGAGCGAGCAGCTCACGGGTCTTCTAAATCTTCCCGGTCCAGCCGATCCTAACCTCTTCCCGCACGTACGACGGGCAATCTCGATCGCGGTCGCCGCCGCCTAACCTGTAATACGAGTGAGAGCCGCCGGTCAGAATTACACACCTCGTGGGTTTCATCCTTCGTGCGAATTAATGAACCAAAATGCGAGGAAAAAAGAGACTCTAGATTGGCCGCTGCTCGTCGTCGTTCCGCGAAACTCACGGACGGA
Organism: Orussus abietinus; assembly: GCF_000612105.2. NCBI lineage: Eukaryota > Metazoa > Arthropoda > Insecta > Hymenoptera > Orussidae > Orussus > Orussus abietinus. The sequence goes on along the minus strand of NW_019394556.1, from coordinate 40,712 downwards.
AAAATATACGGACGGAGCTCAGTCTCATATATGGAGACTAGAGACAAGGGCGTTTATTACGTATTTTTTACGAGGGCGCTCACTTCTCGCACTTTCATCTCACGTGGGTTTATTCGCCGAATTACGTATTCGCTATATGAAAGAACGAGATCACTAGCACTTCCGGTCTAGTAATATTGCCGAATAAGGTATATACCTTGTAAATCGAAAATTGTTGAGAGGTAGTGGGTTATAGGTAGAGTTCGAAAATTCTCGGTAATATTAAATTGGAGAAGGTAACTGTGTAACATACCGTAAGTTACCGGGAACATTGAGAATTTAAGAGAACGTTAATTTTGTTATTTATACTTCAGGTTTCTTCGTTTAAATAACTTTTTTTTCTTCAATCAACTTCAAAGTTCAAGTTAAAGAGTAATAATTACTATTAGAAAATATTGATTATAGGGTCGTATTTACCTCCAGCTAGAGATATTCTCGTATGTACAACTTCACGGAAAATTCCATGCGATTTGTTTCAAACAAACTGATATTTCATTCTGCGACGAAGCGAATGGGAGGTTTTGATTGGCTACGGAGAACGTACAGCGGAAATTCCCTTCTACGATGTTTCTCTATAGTTAATCGAAACCTCTCGTTCGCTCTGTTGAAAAATTCAAACTCTCATAATTTCTCGATAAAAAATGCTTTGGAGAAATGACCGATAAGTTTCTCTTCGTTTCTGACGTAACTTACTGGATTTAGAACTCTAGTTATATGCAGGAAAGGCGAGAAGATGGAAAGCCGTTAAAAGTAAAGATGAGAATTCGAGTCTATCTATATTTTTTAAATATGTATTACACTCATATCTACATGTACTATAATTAGAAGTTCAACAATATAATTTTCTTATCCTGTCATGTAAGCATGAATTATTTAACAGTTTTCAATGTTTAATAATGTAATATATCCTCGCAATAACAAAAGCTAACCTGCACATCCTAGTAAATTCTCTTTCTTCTAACGAAAATGGATCCGAGGCATCATGTATAATTCCCTTCTTCTTCTAATAAGGTTATTATTTCTGTTGTATCTGTGTTTTATGTTGTATATATTTCCACCTAAAACCGTTATTTCTTGGAGAAAAATCAGATATATTCCTAGACTAAAGTATGATTACCTTTTTATCTTCCCTAAATGCTATCTTAAAAAAATAAATAATATTTAGTATTGCCTTTGTTGAACCTCGCGCAAATGGCCTGAACAATTTTCATCCAAAACGGGTTTATGTTCCTAGCAAAACAATAGAAACATATTCATTCCTAACCAAATACCTCGCCCAACAAATTATCACATAAGGGGTTGCAACAATTTGTGATTAAGTTAAATTCTCAGATTTTTTTCTAAGTGCACAGTGTCTCGTACTTTTCATATTTTTACTATTTTCTGTTCCCGGTATTTCTATGGGAGTATTTGCACAGTTATTTTAGAGATTTTTCCCGAAAAATCCAGGATTTGTTCGAATCGAGTGCCGGTCGAATTCATCGTTACCGAATCGCAAAGCATCCGCGGAAAGCCGTGGGCTTCGAGGGGCATTGATATGCGGATTCCGCGGCGGTTGAGCGGACACGAAAAATGTATCCGTCACATTGAAATGCTTTGCACCCGATATTTTCTCGAGCGTTAAGACATCTCGATGTATGGAGCCCAACCACGTGGTAAAATTTCTCGGGCTCAGACAAGCCCGACATCTCGCGGCGGCGATCGGAAATATTAAATCCGTGGTCGCGTTTCGAGGACCACGGTTGGCCGAATCGCTGGACAGCTGCGCCATCTTTTGATCGAGCGTGAAGTAAAAGGATACGAGATTCCATTGTATTATTTGATGCAACCTGAGACTGTATTCTATTACATTATACTATATAAAATTAGTAAACAGCATATTAAGGTGAAGTGAAACCCCTCTCAAATCAGTCGATTTGAATACAACACTTTTTTTTAAGGGTATTAGACCAAACTGTCCGAAACTTTGGCACGTTACTCCTGATCATCTAAGAATTGTCCTGACACATTCAAAATTTTAGAACCAGAACCAAAATGGTGTCGAGCTCTCATATTTCGATCAATATACAATTATCGAAAGTTCTGATATGAGAAACGAAAGGGTCAGGACAATTTTACGACAATTTAGAACACTCTGGTAATTGATAAACTCGCATTTGAACGAGATAAAGGTAAAAAAAGTGCTGTATGCGCTTCTATGCTAAAACGATGGGAATACGAGGTCTCGGAGTGAAAATTTAATTAACCTGGAAATCACAGATGGCGCAATTTTTCAAAAAAAAAAGAAAATATCTTTCTTTGTTTCTTGTCCGAGATAGGTACATTTTTTTCGAAAAAGGAAATTTCGACTTATTTTGACTTATTGTTATGTATATATCACACTTTCATATCACCTTAACGCACATGAAAACGACAATTTTTAAGGAATAATAAATTAATATCACGCTTGCGTTCGAACTTGTTTACAATTTTACGTTTTCAATATGGCGGATGCCGCAGATGCACAATATATGTATCCCTTAGGTTATAACGTCGTTTAGCCCATGTGTAAATACGTACACATTTTGAAGGGACAATTAATTTCCCGCTTGTGTTCAAAATGTTTTTGACCTAACTCTGTTTAATATGAAATTTCTCCCTGGATATATTATTTCTTATTTAAAAATAAAATGGCGTAATATACTTTGCGCTCGCGTGGAAAACTAGGAACGTATTATAGGTCGTGATATACCGCAGAAAATCACGTATATTACACGACGTATTATACCTACCCAATCGTGACAATCCTGAATGTACGTGAAAAACGTTGAAAAATGCGAAATAGCCCAATTCTTTTGCCGATGGCGCGCCTGCAGCGCCGCCGCGCGGCCGCGGCGGGAAGCGGCGGGCCCGGGTGTCGCCCATTGGTCGGCGACGACTCGCTCGCTGGTCAATGACATCGACCAACCAGTTTTCGAGAGAGCCGATCTCGGCGTCCTTTTTGTCGGGCCGCCGCGCGCCGCTCGCCGGCCGAGCGTTGGAAACGGAGACCTTCAAAGAACCGCCCCTCGTACCCACGGCGACGTTTATCCAATTTAGCCGTTTGAGGATATTGGCGCAAGAGGTGAAACGACACGCGAGCGTGCCCCGTGGAAAGCGTCGCTCCCACGAGGACGATTAACGTTCCGCGGCTCGGCGGAAAACCAAAGCGGACGGAGTTTTACCGTTTGACGGGATGCACCAAACGCGGCCATCTTGCTTTTTTTGGTGCCGCGGTCGCGAGCCAGATACCGGGTGTGACCCTGCGAATTCTAGGGATATAAACGGATTTTCTGATAATAATCGAGAAGTTCTATGCGAATTTTTGGATAGCGTCAATCTAATTCGAAGTTCTGCCGTGGGCAGGGTTGGGCAATTTTCCATTTTTCAAGCTTTTAAAAGACTTTTATAATCTGGCGGATACATGTATCGTGCATCTGCGGCATCCGCCATATTGAAAACGTAAAATTCTAAACAAATTTGAACAGGAGCATCAAATTAATTTAACATTCCTTAAAAATATATATGTGTTTAGGTATGCACTAAAAAACGTTTATAACCTAGCAGATGCCGCATATCTTACGTCTACGGCATCCTTCATATTGGGCACGTAATTTACTCGTTTTCTATTATTTTCTACTTTAAATTACCTGATTCACGTAATATACGTTAAAAACATCGAAAAACTGGAAATTACCCAAATCTGTCCAGAAGTGCATCTCATGCACTTCGTGTAGAACTTGATACCATACAGAGAGGGCGCGATCGGCGCCATCTAGAAATCGGGCAGAGACCTACCGAAGAGAGAAAAGGAGGACTCATGCTGGGTTATTAAAATGGTTCAGAGAAAGGGTACGCTATAAGTCGACTGAAAAGGTTACTCGTAGCCCATCCAGAGATCTGCATAGCGATAAATTGCCGATCCAGTTCGTTTCTTTCTCAATCGAGAACGGTTACGCTCTTTATCCTCTCTAAGGATATGAAATATGGGCTTTCACATATAGCAATATTGTTACAATATTAGTAAACTGTAGTTCACATAGCGGCTAAATATTGTAAGTACTGCTCGAATACTGAAATGTACATATTTTTATTTATAGGATTTTTTGCTCAATGTAGGCATTAATATCGGGTAAAAAGAATTGACGTGAATGAGCGATATCATAAATAAATGAAAATTTCATTTATTTCAGAACTGATAAATGGAGCATTATATTTATTAAGTCTGAAGAAACGTACACATTTTGTGGTATTTTGTTTATTCATATCCCGAAGTCTTCATACGATATCATTTAAACGAATGATGTGTTAGAGAAATGGAATCTCGAGATTACTACACGGTAGAACCGTTAATTAGGAAATTAAAGAAGGTTTCCTGTCCCACAGTTTTCTCTACCTTTAGAAGATAAGATCGTAAACGATAATGGCGCCTCCTGGCGGTTGGAACGGTGAAGCTCTGAATACGATGGCGAGAAAGCGCCGCACTTTCGACTCCAGTAAACCTAGTCACGGTTGCTTTGCCTTATTACATCGAATATTAATGCATCGCCATCTTTCCATGAGTAAAAAATCTGGCACGTATCAATATTTCGCGGCCTTTCTATCATACCGAAATATCGAACAAGGGGTCTATTACGTAAAGCAAATTGAGCGAAAATGTGAAAAGATGAGTACCTCACTGTATTACGGAACGTTTCTGGTGGTGAAAATGCGAGGCCATTCATATGAACTTACTCGACACAAATTTTTAAGCGAAATGGTGAAGCATACAAGAAAAGATTGAAAATTAACCGCCGTGAACATCTTCCACGGATTGTGACACCGAAATTCAAAATGGAAAACCTCCTGGGTGTTTTTGATTTTTGGCAACAATCGGATTCGGGGACGTAATAATAACCTTATTAGAAGAAGAAGGGAATTACGTGATGTTTCAGACCCATTTTCGTTAGAAGAAAGAGAATTTACTAGGATGTACAGGTAAGTTTTTGTTATTGCGAGGTTATACTTAAGTTTCTGACAACCGGAATCCTTAAAGCGATCTGAAAGTGGCGTCGCAGAGGTTTTGTTTATAAAACTTTTCTCCCAACACGGTTTACCGAATAGGGTGAAACTTTACAACGTGAATAGGGAAACTATAAGGAAGGTCCTGAAACTCATGAAATTTCAATACTTTTCAAATATGTTTATAGGTATTTTGAAAATACTTTATAAAAAATGAAATTTCGGGAGTTTAAGGATCTACCTTAGGGTCTACATATTCACGTTTTAAAGTAAGGAACGATTTGAGACACCGTTCGTAGAAAAGGTTTATGAACAATTGAGCTTTCAGATGCCACTTTCACATCCCCTTAACTACTAGTTTTACAACAATCACATAATATTCACAATATTATCTTAATCCTACATCAAAATATTCACAATATTATCTTAACCCTACATCGTAATATTCACAATATTATCTTAACCCTACATCCTAATATTCACAATATTATCTTAACCTTACAGCATACTATCCACAATATTATCTTAACACTACATCATACTATTCACAATATTATCTTAATCCTACATCATAATATTCACAATATTATCTTAACCTTACAGCATACTATCCACAATATTATCTTAACCCTACATCATACTATTCACAATATTATCTGAATCTTACACCATAATATTTACAATATCATCTCTACGATATTATCTTAAACTTGCGATAGTCCCCCGTAGTTTCCTCTGGACCGCTACCTTGCCGTTAGAGTTTACGACGAGGTCATAGACCATTGACTGTTTTCGCGATGTTACAAAGAGAGGAAGCCTCGCTAGCGAACCGTGACGCCAACCTTGCGGATAAACACCGCAGAGGTCTCTGACTTGTTTTCCGCCTTGCGGTAAATGCCGGGTTTAAAAAACGGGTCTAGGGGAATTTACAGGCCGTGGGCAGGGGAACTTACCGAGCCGAGAAAAAAGGCGGATAATTATCGAGGGCGAGGAAGAAAAAAATCATGAAGCCAGGATTAATGGCCGATGCGAGGTACAATTTTTATGGACTCCATTGAGTGCTCCGAAAGCTTCATCGAATATTTGATAGCTGGTCAAGGATAATGGAAGTCGAATGGAGAACGGCAGCGTAAATCATAAGCACATCTTCATTCACTTTTTATGCGCGACCGAAGTGAGCCGATAGCCAATAAAAAGTTACATCTTAAGATGCCGCCGCGTGCGCGCCATCTAGCGGCGACTTTTGAAGACATTCGACCGTACAAGAAAGTCTTCGTTTTTCCAAGCGTGTTTCACGGGAAAGAAATTACTGCCACTTAATAAATCAAATGAAATTGATCGTTCTCCTTATTGCTTTTCCAGCTTGCCATTATTTACACTAAAATCGACGCGATGTTAATGGTCAGGGTTGGGTAATTTCGCATTTTTAGATGTTTTTCACGTATATTACGTAAACTACGTAGTTTGCCGTAGAAAATTGTAGATATGCAAGATACACCGCATCTGCTAGGTTACAAATGTCTTTTACCATAAGTGTCAACACAAACACTTTTATGAAATAACAAATTAATTCGTCGCGCGTGTTCAAATTGGTTTAGAATTTCACACTTCTAATATGGCAAAGGTCGCAGATGTATGATATACGCAACGTGAATAAAAATTCATTGAATCAATGAATTACTTCTTTGAACAGTACTAAAGAAATATCTTGTTAATTCCAAGAACAATTATTTCACCGAAATAAATTGTCATAATTCCGAATAAATGTTGCGCCCATTTTTTTTCGATTTTACTTGCGTTAAATAATTATTCTTTGAATTAACCGAATCTTTCTTTGGTACTAGTCAAAAAAATATTCCTTTGGTTCAACATCTGTTTCTAATTTAAGGTAACTGGAAAGTGGCTCTTCTGAGTAACTCCGTATAATGAACTAATTGTTCATTGTTGCTTAATTCATCCCTCTTGCAACGTGTGGAGATACAATCTGGCTACTCGTCGCCATGCTGCCTCCAGATGGCAGCCGAAGATGTCTGTACTAAATTTGACATGATTAAACGCGATAATCATTCTCTGATATAGTGTAAAATATTGTTAAATAACGCTTACTTCTGTTAAGATATGAAAGGCGTTGAGAAATCTCATCTACGTCGATAAAACAAAATTCATCTATAACCTTTTTAGTGGTAATACTGTTTTGAATACTCAAAGGGTAACATATGAGTATTCAAAAGGGTAACAATGCCTACGTTCGTTTTTATATTGACAGCTGTGTCGAATTATATTGAGTATTGTACCAAATGGCATACTCCACCTGTCGTTTTCGTACAATAAATATCAAGAAATCGAAGTAAAACTCCCGAAATCCTCTGGATTCATGCTTTCTGGGGCCCTAATTGACTGCAGAGGGACCCCCTGCGCCATCTGTGATTTCCAGGTCAATTAAATTTTCACTCGAAGACCTCGTATTCCCATAATTTTAGCATCGAAGCGCATACAACACTTTTTTTGCCTTTATCCTGTTCAAATGCGAGTTTATCGATTACCAGAGTGTTCTAAATTGTCGTAAAATTGTCCTGACCCTTTCGTTTCTCATATCAGAGCCTTCGATAATTGTATACTGATCGAAACATGAGAGCTCGACGCCATTTTGGTTCTGGTCTGGCCTAAGTTAAACAATTTTTTCCAAAAATCCAAATTTTGAATGTGTCAGGACAATTCTTAGATGATCGGGTTTGATGTGTCAAAGTTTCGGACAGTTTGGTCTAATACCCTTAAAAAAAAGTGTTGTATTCGAATCGACTGATGTGAAGGGGATTTCATTTCACCTTAACCCCGAAGTTCTAACGTGGTGACAAAGTCCCTCAGTCGGCGCTTTCGCGTTTTCCAACGAAATAATTTCCCCGGTCCGCGTTTCTTTGAAATTAAAATGAATTTTGACTCGTCAGGCTCCAGAGCACAGCGAAGCCCAGTGAGAAAGAAGCGGCGTCGCGGCTCACCTCTCGGCAGCCTCTCTCCGTAGAGCCGCGAAAACAGTCTATGGTCTATGACCCCACCATAGACCATAGGCGGGTTGCGGGGGGAAGGAGAGGGCACCGCGAGCTGCCGGTCGGCATTCTTACATGGGGCTACTAGTTTTTCAGGGCAGCGGCCTCTCGGTCCGTCTCCCTTCCCCTTCGTCTTCTCTCTCGCGTCTCGTTTCCTCTCCGTCGCGCGTTACCGTGGCGCCATCTCTCGGTCCTTCCGCGCGGCTCGACCCTCTCTCTCCCTCGCGGCCCAGGTCGCTCGGAGGTGAGAAAGAGACGCAAGATGGCCGCCGTATCTCTTCTCGGCGCGTCTCTTAGCGGCCGAGGGCCGCTTATCGTCCCCCGATTAACATTCTCTCGAAAAACAAGCCACCACTGTGTCCCTTTCGAGCCGAAAGGGCGGAGATGAGCGAAAGGGAGAAGACGTGACACGTGGAGAAAGCATCGATCACGGAGACCGAGCGAGAGGGGCGTGCGTTGTGTTTTTAAGGTGATACGAAAGTGTGATGTATACATAACAGCAAGTAGAAATATTTATGAAACTTTTCTCCAAACTGGGTGCGTCGAATTATCTGAAACCTCAACACGTGATTATGAAGACCCTAAGGAAGAACGTGAAATTTCATAACAAAAAAAAATATTTTCTTATTTATCTCAGACTAGAACCGAGGACATATATTTTTGTGAAAAATGTAATTTCACGATGATTGCGTTCTTTTTTCAGAGCCTTCGTCATCACCTGCTGAAGTTTCAAATGATTCGGTGCACCCAGTATGGAGAAAAGTTTCATAAATATTTTCACATGTTGACATACAATCTTTATGGTGATATGAAAAAGGCCATTCTATATGTATGTACATATAAAACGTCAAAATACTTATAAAACATCTCCAAACTAGGTGCACCGAATAATTTGAAACTCTAACGCGTCATTATGGAGGTCGCGAAATTTCGCATTTCGAAAAAGAAAATTGTATTTATCCTAAACAAGAACCAAAGAAACAAATTGTTGTCGAAAAACAAAATTACGTGAGTTTTAAGATCTTCATTGGGACCCCCATAATAAACTGTTATAGTTTAAAATTATTCAATACAAAGAAATATTTCCTGGGTTCGATACACTTATTTTCTCAGTGTACTATTACTGTTCTAAGAATACATAGTACAACGAACTAAAAATAATTGTACAAATATTACAATAACAGTACGATTAACAAAACTGGGCCGCAAGGAATCCGCGCCGGCGACGCCGCCTGGCGGCATAAGCCCGGACTTTTTGGCGAGCGTCACCGCCACCCAAACGTCGGTATTTGGAAATTGGGCCGCGCGGTCCGTTTTTCGCCCCTTCCCGGGAATCTTTTTACGCGAAGTCGTGCCTCGAGAGATTAGTCCCGACTCTGAAGAGACCGCCGAGGTTCCTAATCGCTTTTGTCGGCAGAAAATGGAATCGCGAGTTTCTTTCAGTCCAGGGATGTGAGGATCCTGCGATCGCGTCGGCTTGTTTATGGAACTAGCCGCCAGGTGGCCGAAGTGGGGAATTTCTGGCTCTGGTAAAACGAGCGATTAGAGAGAGAATGTCGGTCCGGAGAGAGTCCTGGACATGGATATAGGTTGCCGTGCACACTGATCGGACTATGAAGACGACGGAATAGGAAGATAGAAGACAAAGGGGATGATTTCTCGGACTAGGAAAAGGACTATTTTCCATGTATGTACAGTAGGCACCCCCACATCGGAAATATGGAATGAAACCTATTGGAGAATTTAGTACTTTTTTAGTCCTATTTTAATGCTACAATCTCGATTTTAGTGCTCCGCCCCTTATACCGAAAATCGGTGGTGGTGCTGAGTGAACGTTCACTCAGCATCCTCACAGTGCATATTACGTTAAGGGAAAGATTCACGGAAAAAACGAGAATGCAGTATTTTGGTGCTATTTAAGTGCTTTAGGAATACCCAAGAGACAGATCCGAAACATCACCCCATTCACCCTAAAACTACCCCCGATCGTATAGACTCCAAGATAGAAAAGGTAGAAGTAATAACACATTTTGCACGTTCTTCTCTCTCATTATTTTGGTGTTATTTAAGCGTAGGTTGTGGGCTTCATGTGTCGTACGTTCATGATCTTGTTGTAGGGAGGCGTTTGATGTCTCCCCGTTGGTTGTTCTATCTACGGGAACGTACGACTCGTGATCAGAGCTAAAATGTTGATCAGCAGAAGACGTCTTGCAACGTTGTAGCGAAACCGTTGATGTTTCTAGGTAAGTAATCCCATCAACGAGAATGTACGGCTTGGTCTATGTATAGTCAGAGTGTTCTTCAGGCACAGGGATAAAGCAGGGCGCATAACAGTATCAGCGATTTGGTTCCTGCTGGGGCTGTGCTACATTCCCAACTATCAAGTACCGCCAGTTGCCTGTGCGGCACCCTAATGGAGGATAGGAAACATAACGCGATGAAAAATACTGCATCGTGTGCGTCGTGGCACATGGCACACGGAAACATGGTACCGGTTCTCCTTCCTTATCCTCATCAGTGAAATCACCACAATTAAGATGATATGAAAGACGCTGAGAAATTTAATCAACGTCGATAAAACAAAATTCATCTATAACCTTTTTAGTGGTAATGCCGTTTTGAATACTCAAGGGTAACATAAGCTGGCGCGTCACGTTACCGACATTTATATTTATGTTGAAGTCTTTTGTAGTCTACCTTGAGAATTATACGAACTATATGTTATATAGAATACCAGTTTATCGATTACCAGAGTGTTCTAACTTGTCGTAAAATTGTCATTTTTGAAAAATCCGAATTTTGAATGTGTCAGGACAATTCTTAGATGATCAGGAGTGATGTGTCAACGTTTCGGACAGTTTGGTCCAATACCCTTAAAAAAAAGTGTTGTATTCAAATCGACTGATATAAGCGGGGTTTCACTTCACCTTAAACCTTACAGTAGTAATGCTCCCGTGTACCAGTACCGCGATACTATCCGACATCGTAAACAAATGTCTCGAAACCTCATAACCAGTAGTTTCCGTCGGGTCAGCCGATAGTGCCGATCGACGCCGGAATTCTCCAATCTTCTCCTCGGCCCATTCGGTATAGCAACCGTCCAGCGGCGGTGCCTCTCGCCTACCGCCGGCAGAATCGTTCGGAAAGCCGGACAACATCGACAGCCCTAGTTCCAGCCGCCTAAGGAGAGCCGGCTCGAAAGTGCGAGCGGGACGGACCAAGAGCGCTCGGGTCTGCCGCGGGGACGGAAAGGGGCGGGGAGGGAGAGGGACGAGAAAAGAAACGGATAAAAAGAGAGACGGAAGACGTAGGCCTCAGCGGCTGGCGGCACCGCTTGATGTACGCCGGGTCCGTAATTACAGGTTTTCGGAACGCCTCGCTCGGCCGAGCCACGCCGTTCGAGAGCCGGAGCCCTTCCCTTGGCGGCCGCCTCTACCGGGTGTTCCAAAACTACCTGAATCAGCGATGGCTAAGGCCTTTGGGGACTAGGAGTCTTGGTAATGCGGTACCGAGGTTCCTAAACCAGCATGCATGTTGCATACAAGATAGGCACAGTTAAAGTTCTTGGGTGTCCCAGAACTACCTGGATCAGCGATGACTATCCCTTTGGGTACCAGCAGTCTTGGTAGTGCTGTACTGGGGTTTCTAAAGCACCATGTACGTTGCATGAACTTCGTGCAGTTTTAGAAAGGGCGTAGTTAAACTTTTCGGGTGTCCCAAAACTACCTGAATCAGCGATGGCTAAGGCCTTTGGGTACTAGGAGTCTTGGTAATGCGGTACCGAGGTTCCTAAACCAGCATGCATGTTGCATGAACTTCGTGGAGTTACAAGATAGGCACAGTTAAAGTTCTTGGGTGTCCCAGAACTACCTGGATCAGCGATGACTATCCCTTTGGGTACCAGCAGTCTTGGTAGTGCTGTACTGGGCTTTCTAAAGCACCATGTACGTTGCATGAACTTCGTGCAGTTTTAGAAAGGGCGTAGTTAAACTTTTAGGGTGTCCCAAAACTATCTGGATCAGCGATGATTATCCCTTTGGGTACTAGGAGTCTTGGTAATGCGGTACCGAGGTTCCTAAACCAGCATGCATGTTGCATGAACTTCGTGGAGTTACAAGATAGGCATAGTTAAAGTTCTTAGGTGTCCAAGAACTTCCTGGATCAGCGATGATTAGCCCTTTGGGTACCAGGAGTCTTGATAGTATTGTACTGGGGTTTCTAAAGCACCCTGTACGTTGCAAGAACACCATGAAGTTAGAAATTAAATGCAGTTAAGTGTAACTTAATGCAAGTGTTCCGAGTGTCTCCGAACTATCTGAATCAGCAATAACTAACCCTTTGGGTACCAGGAATCTTGGTAATGCGGTGTCGAAGTTTCTAAAGAACTCTGCATGTTGCATGAACGTCGTGTAGCTAGAAATCGGACATAGTTACGCTTTTGAAGTGTCCTGAAACTACCCGAACCTGCGATGGCTAGTTCTTTGGGTACTAAGAGTCTTAGTAATGCGGTACCGAGGTTCCTAAAGCACCCTGCACGTTGCATGAACGTCATGTAGCTAGAAATCAGACATAGTTACGCTTTTGGAGTGTCCTAAAACTACCCGAACCTGCGATGGCTAGTCCTTTGGGTACCGAGAATCTTGGTAATGCGGTACCCAGGTTTCTAAAGAACTCTGCACGTTTCATGAACCTCGTGTAGTTAGAAGTCAGGGTGTCTACATGAGGGAACAATAATACCTTCATAGATTACTACACTTCTTAGATTGTTTTGACGTGCAATAGCAAAGCTGAATAGAACTATGAAGAACCTCCGCAATGTTTTACAAACAACCCGCAAATAGAGTATTACGCAATCCGCGTTTATGCGTTATATTTGCAACTTCATAAATGTTAATTTAAAACGGAAGATGAATTACGAGGGGCTTTCAAGTACCATTGACCTTGTACGTTTCGAGCATCCTAGCAGTTAGCCTTGAACCACAGCGTGCCATATAAATTAAGAAATTTTAAGTAGACCTTATTATTCATGACATGCAAATGTGCTCCTCCAAGAGATCTTGGTAAACATTTCTAGTAGAATCCTGACTCGTAATTCTAATACAAGGATTACGGTTACGCCCTCTATAATGTTAATAAAACATTTGCAATTACTTTTTACTCCCTAACTGTTAGACCCTAGTCGATTAGAATTTCCAATTAATTCATGTATGAACTGTAGTTCCTTGTATTATAACAATCACTTGTACGATCTAAAAAACAATAACAGAGATTGGTAGCACGCGTCGAAGAATACCGAACAAAGTTTAATTATTAATTACCTACAATGTCAACTGTTTGCTATTATTTTTTATTATGTTATTTAATTATTATGTTGCATCGACTGTATAATTTATATTCGCTTTTATTTTAACAACCACGAAAGGATTACAAAGCAATGGCAGAAGTACCGACAGCATGCATCGAGTACTTGTGAAGCTCCGGTCGACTTTTGGCAATGATCTTTATTAATTACGAGTATATGCCGGAGGGTGTCATAAAGTTGACATGCAAGGAACGCGGTAGCCGGATATTCTTGTTTACGATTATGAACCTAGTGATTATATCGGGTGTCAGGAGCCGGATATTCTTGTTTACGATTATGAACCGGCCGACTCTATCGGGTGTTCAACGACGATCCATTAAACGATTTATTCCTGTGACACGCGGAACGAGGAAAAATTGTCGATGTTACCGATTGCACGCCCTGAATTAGGTCTACAGGGTGACGCAAAATATATTAGTCTGCTTTTATCAAAGACAATCCAGTAAACCATTTGCTCGTACATTATTGAAAAAGAGGTAATACCGTGAATGTTGCCGATTACACTCTTTGAATTAGGTCTACAGAGTGACGCAAAATTTCTGAGTCTCCTTTTATCAAGGACAATCCAGTAAACCATTTACTCGTACATTATTTAAAAAGAGATAATACCGTCAATGTTGACGATTGCGCGCCCTGGATTAGGTCTACAGGGTGACGCAAAATATACGAGTCTCCTTTTATCAAGGACAATCCAGTAAACCATTTACTCGTTCATTATTTAAAAAGAAATAATACCGTCAATGTTGACAATTGCGCGCCCTGAATTAGGTCTACATGGTGACGCAAAATATCTGAGCCTCCTTTTATCAAGAACAATCCAGTAAACGAATTATTCCAATGAAACTTAAAAAAACGAAAAATTGAAGACGTCACTGGCAATGCTTCGTGAAATAAGTCTACAGAGTGACGCAGAATTTTGGTACCTTTTCTTTTATCCAGGACAATTCAGTAAACCATTTACTCGTACATTATTTAAAAAGAGGTAAAATCGTGAATGTTTCCGATTACACTCTCTGAATTAGGTCTACAGGGTGATGCAAAATATATGAGCCTCCTTTTATCAAGGAAAATCCAGTAAATGAATTATTCCAATGAAATTTAGAAAAACGAAAAATTGAAGACGTCACTGGCAATGCTTTGTGAAATAAGTCTACAGAGTGACGCAGAATATATGAGCCTCCTTTAACAACAACGATCCAGTAAACGAATTATTCCAATGAAACTTAGAAAAACGAAAAATTGAAGACGTCACTGGCAATGCTTCGTGAAATAAGTCTACAGAGTGACGCAGAATTTTCGCGCCTTTTCTTTTATCCAAGACAATTCAGTAAACCATTTACACGTATATTATTGAAAAAGAGGTAATACCGTGAATGTTACCGATTACACTCTCTGAATTAGGTCTACAGGGTGACGCTGAGTTCTTCAATTTTTTATCGCAAATAGGAGATTAAATGATATTCTTATGATACCTAGAAAGAGTATAAACTTTGTATGTCACCAATTACACGCCCTGGATTAGACGTGGAGTTAAATTTGTATGTTTCTTAAATGCGACCTTTAAATATACATGAAAATACTCGGAACGACGTCCTCTACGATATATCAAAGTTATGCAAAAATTGGAGAGAATCACCCATAATTACGAAAAATATAATTAAACCCATATATTGTGACCACACACGCGAGTAGTTTTATTCGAGTCGTTGCAGTGGAAGTGCACGTTGAAAAAGGACACCCAGTTTACCTTCGGCGGCGTTTATAAATGCAACCGACACAAAGGCCTGCACTCGCGCTCCTTGACCGGTACGGAGTGATTCCAGATTTTTATACGATTCCGTTTTCAAATGCCCGAAGTAAAAAAGAAGATTCATCCTGTACACGCAAGGAACTATCACGTATCAAGTGCACCTTCGGGTCTGCAGAAATTTGACTGTATGCACGCCAAAAATAGTGTAATACATGTACACTGAGAGACATCAATGCCCTCCCATCCTGCACAGGCGATGCCGTATCTGCAGGGGAGGCATTCATGCCCGCCAATGTACACTGGGAGACATCAATGCCCTCCCATCCTGCACAGGCGATGCCGTATCTGCAGGGGAGGCATTCATGTCCACCATTGTACCGTAGTGTAGGAGGAATTTAAATATACGTGTCTACTATTGACAAGTCCTTATATTTTCCTTTTTATTCTTGCAGAATACTACTGTGACTTATTGTTAAAACAATGTATGTGTATGTCTCAAAACTAGAGTATCCGAATAAGAGCCAGCTTCTCGGTTCTGTGGTACAAGACTAACAAGGAAACATTCCCAAGTGTCCGCCGTCGATCTTATTGATTTTCATATATGTTGAAGAACGCAAAAATATAAGAGACGCGTGTTTTTCTTTTATCTGCAATGGTCCATATTTAAGGGGGGAAACAACCCCCCAAGGTTTGGCGAAAATTCGATTTTTATTTTAATTTACGTAGAAGCAGGGGAGGGATTTCGACGAAACTTGGCATAAACGTATTCTGTATAAGGACGGTGAAAACACTATATTGTCCAGGAATACTACACCACCTCAAGGGGGTGAACTACCCTTCGGGCGACATTTTTTTCTAATATCTATTAAACAAGCACTCCTACTTAAGTTCCACTTACGCCATGTGATTGCCCATGAAAAAAGAGGAAATATGTGTTTTTTGCTTTGTGCGAATAAACATTTATACATCGGTTGAAAGAATGGATCTAGGTGGTATATGGGTATATCCCGACTATCTTTATTGAGTCATATCGTTATCGTTGCGAAACAATTGTAGTCTCTTAAACTGTTTTTTTTTTAATTTATTTATATATAATTGCATGTTATAAAAACCAACGACATTTTGAGGAATTAGCACGTTTACACGATTTATGTACAATGAATTGGTCACAATATGACCCAACAAAGATAGTGATTTCTTGCTCAAACTTACAAAACCATTGCAAAAGTGAGATAGGGACGAGTCTATCCGTGATGACGTCGATTCGGAGTATACTTTATTTGGAGGTTATATCGCCATCGAATCTGTTGCGAAACAATTTCAGTCTCTTAAAATGTTTTTTAAATTTATTTATAATTGCATGTTATAAAAACCAACGCCATTTTGAGGAATTAGCACGTTTACACGATTTATGTACAATGAATTGATCGCGATATGACCCAACAAAGATAGTGATTTCTTGTTCAAACATATGAAACTATTGTAAAAGTGAGATAGGGACGAGTCTATCCGTGATGACGTCGATTCGGAGTATACTTTATTTGGAGGTTATATCGCCATCGAATCTGTTGCGAAACAATTTCAGTCTCTTAAAATGTTTTTTAAATTTATTTATAATTGCATGTTATAAAAACCAACGCCATTTTGAGGAATTAGCACGTTTACACGATTTATGTACAATGAATTGATCGCGATATAACCCAACATAGTGATTTCTTGTTCAAACATATGAAACTATTGCAAAAGTGAGATAGGGACGAGTCTATCCGTGATGACGTCGATTCGGAGTATAATTGAACCGTGTAATTGCGGGTGGCAGTTTAAGCCGGCATCGAAACGGAGGAAGAGAGGCAGGAAGGACACCCGGTAGACTGGCGGGGACGTTTACAAATGCAGCTGGAAGAAAAGACCTGGACTTACGCTCCTTGACCGTTACGGAGTGATGGATCGACGAAAATACGATTAAGGAGCACGCCACTAGGCGGCGGCACCGCCGAGCGCCGCGCCGAAAGGTCCAAACATGTCCGACCGGCCGGCGCTCAACAGTGCCGGCGATATTGCGGGATTTCTAACCTCTGTAGGGACGGCAATTGGACAAAATGATCCATGATTTATCCAAGCTCGAGGTGTAAGAAAGTACTTTTTTATGTCACTTGATTATTATTGCGACAAATTTTCAATGTTAGTAATAGAGATTAAGGGATTTCTAGCAATCTACAAGGGCGACCGCGCCGCGAGAAGTGGAGAAGATGATGAAAAAACGGATTTATTCAGGGTTGAGGTGCAAGTAAGTGAGATATTCTTTTTATATATGTATCACTGAATATTATTGAGA
This sequence comes from Orussus abietinus, assembly GCF_000612105.2. Lineage (NCBI taxonomy): Eukaryota > Metazoa > Arthropoda > Insecta > Hymenoptera > Orussidae > Orussus > Orussus abietinus. The sequence continues at coordinate 23,163 of NW_019394556.1, read as the reverse complement.
CAAATTGTGAATGTTTATGTAACAGATATTAAGGGATTTCTGTAGATCTACAGGAGCGACCACACAGCGAGTGTTGGACAAAATGATTAAAAAACGGATTTATTCAGGTTTGACGTTCAAGAAAGTAATTATTAGGGCAAATATTATATACTATTATTAGGACAAATCGTGAACGTTTATGTAACAGATATTAAGGGATTTCTATAGATCTACAAGAGCGACCGCGCCGCGAGAAGTGGACAAAATTATAAAAAAAATAGATTTATTCAGAGTTGAGGTGCAAGAAGGTGAGATATGTTTTTTCTATATGTCACTGAGTATTATTGCGACAAATTGTGAATGGTGATATAATAAATATTAAGGGATTTCTAACGATTTACAGGAGCGACCGCGCAGCAAGAAGTGGACAAAATATTTAATATGCAGATACATTCAGAAATGAGACTATCTGAGGATGTCTAATATTCCCTTTTTTCCAGAAGACAAAACAACTAAGAAAGTACTTCATTACTTCATCCAATATGATTGGCTATTGTTATCAAATATTCTCTTCATACTAGAATTAATATTGTAGTTCAACTACCCGCCCAATAAAAAAGCGATTTTGGGCGAGCAGTAAATAGATTTCATCAGTCATGTAATCCTTTCATAGCCACACGTGGTCTCAGAGACTCTCTTTTACTATTGTTGTCAACAAATCTCCACATGTGACTTCTGAAAGATTACCAATCATCATTCACGTCCTGTTAACAATAAACTCACATTTTAAGAGTACTCCTTGTTGTCAGCTCGCGATGAATCGCAAATAACTGCCTTCACTCACCTGCAACAAAAATGAGAAACGGCAAATTTACTAATTAGAATAAGTTTAGTGAATTAATTATTTCTTAAGTCTCATGTAATAATACCTAGCTGGTAATCTTAAAAATATCGGATCATTACAATATATTATTCAATAATTTTTATTACACCTGTAAAAACCAAGATGGCGTAGCCACTTTAGGGTGATATGAAAGGCACTGAGAAATTTAATCGACGTCGATAAAATGAAATTCATCCATATCCTTTTTGGTGGTAACGCCATTATGAATACTCAAATGGTACATAAGCTGGCGCGCCCCGTAAGCAACATTTATATTTATATTAAGTCTTTTACACTCTCCGTTGAGAATTGTACGAAATGAAGCGTTCCATATGTCATTTCGGTAAAGTAATGATAAAGAGATCGATGTAAAACTGTCGAAATCCTGTGAATTCATGATTGTTTATACTCCAATAGACCAACGGCGCCATCTGTGACGTTTAGCTGCAACTAAATTTTTCCTCTAAAGACGCGTTACCCACGGGACAAGCCTGCAATCGCTCCTGAAAGTATTTCCCATATTTTCCGATCTGACTCTGTAATATTTCACTTCTATTGTATTCTAAATTGTTCGAGCTAGGTCCTGAAACTCTTCATTTTCGATTTTAAGCCTTGAAAAAACGTAAACCATCAAAAAAATGCGGACAGCGTCATGTTGATCTAGTCCATGATAATTAAAAAAATTGTTGTATAAAAAATGAAATTTCGTGAGTTTCGGGACCTACATAGGGTCACCATATTCACGTGGTAAAATTTGAAATGAATCGGTACAGCCGATTCGGAGAATGGTTTAACGAACTATTTGAACTCTCGGATATATATAGGCTAACCCTTTCATATCACCTTAAAGGATCTACACTCGCCCTCATGAAGATGTAACCTAAACGGGAAAACAAGAATGCATCCTGTCGTGGATTTCCATTGGTTGGGTGTTATTCCTTGCTCCCTTGCTTTCCGCGGTGCGCATAGATGGCGCCACCCATAAATGTGCACGGAAATCCTTATCGGCGGATGGCGCATGCGTTTACGTATCTACTTTATGCAAAACAGGCATTCTCTTTAAGGACAGGAGTCATCGCGGCCATCTTGGGAACTTCGCCTGCAAAAGTCCAGGTGGCGTTTCTACGCTGAAAATCCGCTCATCGCAAAAACGACAAAGGAGTAGAACGAGCACGCCTACATCACATTCGCCATTGATTTTCATGAGTCGAGTGCAATTCTTTTGTCCAATTCTATCTCATATATCCTTTTATACCCCGAAATAGTCCTAGACGACGCTACGTGCGCAAAGCAGTGTCAGGTATACAAATGTGTTCTATTCTGTTTTGTGTATTAAATGGAAAACAGGGAATACCCTTAAGGTGAAGTGAAACCCCCTTCAAATCAGTCGATTCGAATACAACACTTTTCTTTTAAGGGTATTAGACCAAACTGTCCGAAACTTTGACACATCACTTTGATCATCTAAGGATTGTCCTGACACATTCAAAATTTGGATTTTTAGAAAAAATTTTTTAAGACCAGAAAAAAAAATGGCGACGAGCTCTCATATTTCGATCAATATACAATTATCGAAGGCTCTGATATGAGAATCGAAAGGGTCAGGACAATTGTACGACAATTTAGAACACTCTGGTAATTGATAAACTCGCATTTGAACGGAATAAAGGCAAAAAAAGTGTTGTATGCGCTTCTATGCCAAAACGATGGGAATACGAGGTCTCGGAGTGAAAGTTTAATTGACCTGGAAATCACAGATGGCGCAGGGGGTCCCTCTGCAGTCAATTAGGGCCCCAGAAAGCATGAATCCAGAAGATTTCTGGAGTTTTACTTCGATTTCTTTATAATTATTGTGCGAAAACGACAGGCGGAGTATGCCATTTGGTACAATATCCAATATAATTCGACACAGCCGTCAATATAAAAACGAACGTCGGCAACGTAGGCCTTTAGAAACATCTTCTTTATAGATGTCGATGAAGTTCCTCGACGTGTTTCACTTCACCTTAACTCGGGGAATCGGCGCGGCCATTTTCTATGCTTCGTCGACAGAAGTCTAGGTGGCGCTGCCACTTTGGAGAAGCGGCAGTCGCCGTTATAAAGATATAACCAAGACGGGAACCAGGAGGTACGAAAGGGAAAGGCGCGACCAAGGGCCGGGGGCCAAGAGAGAGGAGGAGAGGGCGAAGGGGCAGCCTGAAGAAGGCGCGTAATTATACACCGCGCCCACCGTCTTCGTCTTCATCTTCGCCCGTGAGCCCGCCCGCGTGTCCGTGACCGTGCGCGACCGCCCGAGAGAGGTGTCGGCACGGGACTAAAAAGACTAAATAGCTTTCATTTTTGATAGTCCTTTTTTGCACCGTATAGTTCTTTCATCTTGAATATGTTAGGTTTTGCGATGCCCTTCATCGCCATTTATTCCCAAATTCGACGGTAAATAATGTGTTAAGGGGTGTCGGTACCTTGTGACACGGGAATAAAAAGACATGCTTTCATTTTTGATAGTTGCTTTTTGTAACGTATAGTTGTTTCATTTTGAATATGTTTGACTCTTGTATACAGATCGAGAGGAGATTAAGAGGTATTGGCACCTTCTGGCATTAGAATAAAAAGACTAAATGGTTTTCATTTTTTATAGTCGCTTTTCGCACCATATAGTTGTTTCATCTTGTATATGTTCTACTTTTAAATACAGATTAAAAGGAGTTTATGAGATACCGGTACCTTCTATCATGCACCCAGAAGAAAGATTTATTAAACCAAGAAAATATTTTTTTAAGTAGTACCAAAGAAATATTTTCTTCACTCGAGGAATAATCATTTGATTAAAATAAATTGTCATAATTCCGAGGAAACGTGTCATTCAATTTATTCTAGTTAATTTGGGCCAAGTAATTATTCTTCGAATTAACAAAACATTTCTTTGGTTAAATGAATTTCTTTTTCTCAGTCTAGGGATGTTATACAAAAGGAGTTCGTTCGCGTACAAGAAATAGTCGCCCCGACGCGATTCTACCTGGTGGAAACGTACTAGCTTTCCTGCAAACGTTGCCTTTGCAATTACCTGCCTTTCGAAACGATACTTGCACCTAGAGTCCCTAGAAGATCCGTGACGGGTTTTCATTGGTCGATTTCAACTTTCTTCGTAACGGCAAGCCGTCACGAAAGTCGCGGGGAAATAACGCACTAAAAAAAAGACACGGTTCTAACCACACATTTAAAACAGGCTTGGCAAAGTTTGACCCATTTTGGTTAAAACCAGCGATTTTTTCCGCTTTTTTTTTCCGGTAAATAAAATACATTACATAAAACCCACGCGGTTTTACCCAGGATTTTAACCCTTTGAACACGGAGCCATTTCGACATATGGGCGAAAGTCGTCTGACCGTGCAGGCAATATTGGACCAAACGTCGGGCGCCTTTAGGCGCTCTTAGTAGCCAAAAGGTTAACCGATTAAAACCATCAATAAAATCCATCACATCCTTACTCAAATCTCATTTTTGGCGTTAAAGGATGTATTTTACAGCACTGTTAAAAGCGACTCTACCAATCACTTCTAAACCACTTTTATAGAAAATCCTTAAAAGAAGCTATAAAAGACGTAATTTAGCAGCAATACCTCCTCATACCCTCTTTTAAACTTCTGTTTGAGCGCTTTTAAGATAAAAGTGAGCGTTAATGTAAGCTTCATTTTGTAATATTCAATATACAAAATCCCTCTGAAAATAAATTAGCTCGCGTTAATTTGTTCATTTAAAAGCAACACTTAATGCTCATCAGTTCTTGAATCAAAGTCATATATACATTTTAAATAGAAACACTTAAAATGAATAATAAAAACGAAACTAATATTGATATGGGCTTACTTTTTAGGAATATCTAAGCTCACTTGATTTTGTAATATTCAATGAACATTTTGTTTAAAAAATCCCTCCGAAAATAAATTCGCCCGTAATTTTAATCGAAAGTAAATTAATGTAGGTACGTACTCGGCGAGTAATGTGTGTATTTAACAGACAGCGGTAGAAGTACAGACGATTTCACGAACGCGTAAAACGGAGCACTTAGGGGGCGTTCATTAATTGCGTCACGCTAATAAGGGAGGGAGGTGTTAAAGCGTGATTACACGCGATAAGAGGGAAGGGGGCACGTATCGAGCGCGACGTTCATCTCCACGATTTATTAATTATAAAAATACCCCCGATATATTAATCCACCCAAGACTTAACATTAACGAAAATACGCGTTCGTGCAAAATTTAGAAAAATAAATAATGGAGCGTGATTACACGCGATAAGAGGGAAGGGGGCACGTATCGAGCGCGACGTTCATCTCCACGATTTATTAATTATAAAAATACCCCCGATATATTAATCCACCCAAGACTTAACATTAACCAAAATATGCGTTCGTGCAAAATTTAGAAAAATAAATAATGGATCTTCGATACATACTTTGCGGTTATTCCTTACAATTTCAAGACCCTCTGTGTTTAAGCGACGTTCATCTCCACGATTTATTAATTATAAAAATACCCCCGATATATTAATGCACCCAAGATTTAATATTAACGAAAGTACGCGTTCATGCAAAATTAAGAAAAATAAATAATGAATTTTCAATACATGCTCTGCGGTTATTCCTTACAATTTCAAGACCCTCTGTGTTTAAGCGACGTTCATCTCCACGATTTATTAATTATAAAAATACCCCCGATATATTATTACTCCCAAGATTTAACATTAATCAAAAATACACAAAATAGTAGTATAATGCCTTACTGTACTTTAATTTGGATAAAAACGTTTTAATTGTTAAAAAAAAAATTCTTGAAAAACCGTACTTTTTGGGTGGGTCAAAGTGGTGTAACCCCTTAAGTGTTCGGCCACTTATTATTATATATACTATATATTCGGCCACAGTGGTAGACTTAACTTAATACGAATATCTAATACCAAACCAAGTGAAAATCGTCCTCGTTTCGTAAGACAAAGGAACCGAGGGATTCGAGGCGAAACAAGTGGGCCAAAAGCGAGGTCGGCCTTGAGGGTGAGTAACCTCGTCAAGTGGCCCTACGTGGCCCGGCGTCGTCCACATACGGCACTGGGCAATCCAGAGCTCCCCAAACGAGGAAAGCATACACACGGCTCGGCTCCCATTCACCTAACCCTTTCAGCCTCTTCCTCCTCCTCTCTCCTTCCCTCCGTCTCCCGTCGCGGCCGGTGTCGGCGAAATCTCTTTTGCTCCGCCGAGAGAGGATACGTATCCGAGAGTGTACACACTCCTTTCCCGAGAGAGCGCCGTAGGTCTTCGTCAAACGCCTGGCACGCCCTAACGGCGAGTATTCCTCGTAAACTGGATTCTTCGATGCGAGAGAGGGCGAGACACCTCGCGCCCCTGGTGGCCCCGGAACGAAGCACGGTTCCACTTTCCGTTGGCGCCGGTCCATCGGAAAGGACTCTTTACGCGCGATCGAGTAATTATTGTCAAAATGGCTTATCCAGACTCCGCACGAAGTGGAATGTCCGTATGTTATCCGTATATAAATGTTTATTGAATGTATGTAAAATATATATATGAACTCTATTTTAAATACACTCAAAGGTTAGATGTCCGGATATGATACGTAATACATATACACGTATTATACGCATCATATATACATTATATGTACGTATCATATCTGGAAAATGTATGTAAGATATATATATATATATCTTACATAAATTATATGTATGTAAGATATATGTATGTAACATATAAGATATATATATATATCTTACATATATTCGATAAACATTTATATACGGATAATATATGGAGATTCCACTTCGTGCGGGGCCTGAGTTAGTGTTGCCGAGTTTCGCCTGAAAATAATTGCTATTTCATTTAGTCTACGTTTAGTTTTTATCAAGAGTAGTCAATTTATTTAGTTTAATGAACTTTAGTTTATTTAGTTTGAAAGAACATAGGTTTATTTAGCTTGAATGAACATTAGTTTATTTATTTTGAATGAACGTTGATTTATTTAGTTTCAATGAACATTACTTTATTTAGTACTAATGAACATTAATTTATTTAGTTTTAACGAAAATTACCATATTCATAACTGTCTCTCTGATACAAACTGACGATTCAGTTTCCCAAACTTAATGACAAATCTGATATACCTCTGTATAGGAATTGGCATCGAACAATCTACGAAAAAAAAATTCTATTTCTAAATTCTATACTCAAGAATTCTACTCACAAATATTCACGTAAACTGATTAATTAAATATGCATTCCCAGTGTTTCTAGTCACGACGGAGGTAAAATTCGTAGACGGTTAATAAATCCAATTCTCCCTTCAATTAAGAGAACGAAACGTAAAAAAGTAGCATGGGATCAATTGGTTTTAATCTGCAGGCCGTCATTTTCCAGACATCGGCCGAAAGCGCTCATGAACGTGAATTACAAGACCGACTTCCGGCGCGCAAACATCAAAGGCGCCGACAAAGGGCGCCCCCCCTCCCCCCGCCGCACTCTTTTATACCCCGACACCGTTCGATTGACTTAATTTTAATGCACTTCCTTTCTTTTACCCCTCCTTTATCTCCTTTTCTTCTCTCAAAATGCCCGAGCAAATGTGATATCATCGCATTAATTGCCTCGGACGTGCACATGTTACTCGGGCCGGCTTAAAATACACCTATGCTTACTTTTTTTTTTACTGTTACGCGAAATTGCTCATGAACGGAATGGATAAGCGAGTTTCGATGGGCGGCTATCAAAGGAGCCGACCTCCGAATGGCCACGATATATGTGTCTTGACTTTTACGAGTCTCGACTTTCGTTTACGAATTTTTCTTCCTTAATGGCCAATTCGGCGGCCAGTGGAAATGGATAAATAAGATATCGTCGGATAAATTGTTTTTAACGCGGGCGACATTTTACGGGTTAATAAAATAAATCGTCCGCTTTCTATATGCCATCGTCCCAGGTTTAGCCCTGCGAATGGTCGTGGTTATCGGTTTCGACTTTTACGGCGAGTTCGTTTAGGTACGTATTTTTTCCTTAATTGACAATTTAGTGGCCAATTAAAACGGATAAATAAGACGTAGGGGGAATTGTTTTCGACGTGTACAATAAGGATGATCATCAAAAGTATGAATGGCGAGTAGCCACGATTTTTGTTTCGACTTCGTTTACTGTTCGTATTTTTTCTTAATTGACAATTTAGTGGCCAAATAAAATGGATAAATAAGACGTAGGGGGAATTGTTTTCGACGTGTACAATAAGGATGATCGTCAAAAGTATGAATGGCAAGTAGCCACGATTTTTATTTTGACTTTTACGGAGAGTTTTGTCTTCGTTTACTGTTCATATCTTTCCTTAATTGACAATTTAGTGATCAATTAAAATGGATAAATAAGACATCGTGGGGGGAATTGTTTTTGACGTGTACAATATGGATAATTATCATAATTTTTTTTAATTACACTAATTCCTACGAGTGAATAATACTGCATCATTTAAACAAGTTTAAAAAATGCCGACAATAAACGTGCAAATGCGTTAAAAATTAAAATTTTGCAACGTCCAAACCGAAGTCATCTTCCGTCACAGCCGAACAAATTATTTTTTAATTACACTAATTCCTACGAGTGAATAATACAGTATCATTTAAACAAGTTTAAAAATGCCGACAATAAACGTGTAAATGCGTTAAAAATTAAAATTTTGTAACGTCCAAACCGAAGTCATCTTCCGTCACGGCCATACAAATTATTTTTTAATAACACTAATTCCTACGAGGGAATAATACAGCATCATTTAAACAAGTTTAAAAAATGCCGACAATAAATATGTAAACGTGTTAAAAATTAAAATTTTGCAACGTCCACGCCGAAGTCATCTTCCGTCACAGCCGAACAAATTATTTTTTAATTACACTAATTCCTACGAGGGAATAATACAGCATCATTTAAACAAATCTATAAAATGCCGACAATAAACATGCAAATGCGTTAAAAATTAAAATTTTGCAACGTCCACGCCGAGGTCACCCGTTGATCTCGAACCCAATCGCTGAGTTTCTTTCGAGGAGGCGAATAATTACGATGTTATCAAGCAAATTGCCTTTAATGAGAAAATCCTTCCGAGAAAATGATAGCGCAGGGGAGTGCGAATAATATAAGTGACTTTCGATGTGGGCTCATCAAAGGCGCCGACAAGGAGCGGCCATGTTGAATGTCGCAACGTTTACGCCGAGTCAGGGAAAAGGCGTCACCGCTTTATTCCGTTTTTACACGAAACCTCCAAAGGTCTGGTAGAATTATCGACCCGATCGACTGCGGAATCGTTTTTCTGCCGGCATATGATAAAGTTCCCAGGCATGACGTGCATGATCTCGATTTTCGGCGTGCAAACATCAAAGGCGCCGACAAACCCGGACAATGCGCCGACATTGGGTCATTTCTTTGACTGGCCTGAATATCCGAACTTTTACTTTTTCTTGTATCCACCGATCAGATTTATGATAATTAATCATTCAAACAGTCGTACAGTGTTATCATACATTCTCAATTAACTCTTCAAGCTGTGCTGTAAGACGATTTGATGTTATCCGCGTTTAATATTTACATATTTATCATAATTATTAATTATACAGTCTTACAATGTTATCATATATACTTAACCAACTCTCCAAACTCCGCTGTAAGACGATCTAATCTCATCCGTGTTTAATATTTACATATTTGTGATAATTAATCATTCAAACAGTCGTACAATGTTATCATACATTCTCAATTAACTATTGAAACTGTGCTGTAAGACGATCTGATGTTATCCGCGTTTAATATTTACATATTTATCATAATTATTAATTATACAGTCTTACAATGTTATCATGTATACTTAATCAACTCTCCAAACTCCGCTGTAAGACGATCTAATCTCATATGTGTTTAATATTTACATATTTATGATAATTAATCATTCAAACAGTCGTACAATGTTATCATACATTCTCAATTAACTCTTCAAAATGTACTGTAAGATGATCTAATCTCATCCGTGTTTAATATTTACAAATTNGCGTTTAATATTTACATATTTATGATAATTATTAATTATACAGTCGTACAATATTATCATATATACTTAATCAACTCTCCAAACTCTACTGTAAAACGATCTAATGTCATCCGTGTTTAATATTTACATATTTATCATAATTATTAATTACACAGTCATACAGTCTTATCATTCAATCTTATTACTGTGTACAATCGATCCCTCGGAATTCCGATTTGGCTGCAGTTTCACAGAAAGGTAGTTGACCCGAAAATATCTGCATTCTTTTTTGGGTCCAACATAGAAGGACGCCCCCGAACAAGAGTTATACGATCGACTTCCGGTACGCGAACATCAAAGATGCCGGCAATAAATTGACACGCTCTTCCTCTCTTTCTCCCGCGTTATCTATCTTCGTCGGCGCGAAAAAAAAAATAAAAGAAAAAGGTAAAAAGGTACATTGCGCAAATTGCTCCGTCTCACGTCACCGAGACATCCCGGCACTCTTTTTTCCCGAAAATCTACGAAACGTATATCTCACAGATTGCCGCATCTCTTGGCAATAAGTTGCAAGTACTTCGTGATTGTTAAGATGTGAAAGTGGCGTCGAAGAGGTTTTGTTTATAAAACTTTTCTCCCAACTCGATGTACCGAATAGCTTGAAGCTCTACAACGTGAATAGGGAGACTATAAGGAAGGTCCTGAAACTCATGAAATTTCAATTCTTTTCGAATTTGTTTATAGGTATTTTAAAAATAGTTTATTAAAAATGACGCGCCCGACGTTTGGTCCAATATTGCCTGCACGGTCAAACGAATGTCGCCCATATGTCGAAATGGCTCCGTGTTCAAAGGATTAAAATGAGTCAGGAGAGGGAAACATTTAGGAAGGCGACAGTTTGGGTCATTTCGAAAAACAAAAGATTCATATTAATTAATTATGAATTCGGAGGGGAATCGAAATGAACAGTTTTATAAATAATTTGTCGAATTTCTGACAAATAGTACTTTTTTCTGTTAACACTTATCACTCCAAGAATATTAGAAGTTGGCAGTATTACTGCTGGGTAGTGTGATAAGGGTTAAATATATCTTATCTATATATCTATCCCACAAAATATATCTCCCTCATCCTGACTCACCCTGTATACTTATTAAAACGGCACTCAAAAAATCCAACAATTGTTTAAAAAGTGGTATATTTGTATTATTTTGAAACTCCTTATAGCTCATGTTAATCTACACAATATATCCTTCTTATTTCAATTTTTTATTAGCTAAACTGAAGAAAATAAAGTGACATCGTTATGAAAGTTAAATTTTATAAATGTGGGAGAAAATAAATGCTAACCTCCTGTTCAAGGTCGACGGATATTAGAATAATCTTATAAAAGCCTTTTCTCGAAACAGAGATATAGTTATTATTAGTCGCTAGAACACAGATATAACCAAGCATTATCAAATCAGTGGACCTTGAAACATGCAGATTCATTTGTCAAGAAGTCTTACGAGCCTGATAGCATTCATAAAGCTGAATGGAGTGACCAACTTTTAGCTTTATAAGTGTCTTTATTTGCGGGTAGAGGGAAAAGGGGACGGACAGAGGAAGAAGAATGAGAGAAACACAGGATAAGGATAAGAACAAGAAAAGACGCCGATGAGAAATCAGGGTTAATATTATTTAATATTAATATTATTCCTTTTAGTCGACTTACGTATAGTTACGCCTTTTGATTATCGCAGTTTTCTTTTATTATCGCGTAAAATTTGTTCACTATAGTCACATGATAGTTCAGGTTAATTACCCGTCGAACACATTAACATTATCTATTATGGAATTATGTTCATGAATAACATATTATTGGTTTTTAACACTGCAAGTTGTCATGTCGGGTCTTGACCATTCATGGCCAACGCGATATTTGTTGTTTATGCATACCATATTTTGTATAACATAAATGACACTTAGATAGACTCTTGACGATGAAAATATATTGATACCGTCTCTCAAAACGTTTTTTTTATTTTTTAAACCGAGCAAAATTCCTAAACAATGATTTTTCTATTTAATTGACTATCAAACATATTAACACTCTCCATCGTGGAATTGTTTTTTTTTATTTTTTAAACCGAGCAAAATTCCTAAACAATGATTTTTCTATTTAATTGACTATCAAACATATTAACACTCTCCATTGTGAATTATGTTTTTCTTTATTTTTTAAACCGAGCAAAATTCCTAAACAATGATTTTTCTATTTAATTGACTATCAAACATATTAACACTCTCCATCGTGGAATTACGTTTACGAGTCATTTTCTAGTGATTTTTGACTCTCCACAATAAAACACATGGACATTAAAATTTATACATTTTTCTCCTTATACGACGATAATGTCGAACGATTTCCTACGAACAGACATCAAAGACGCCGACGAAGAATCACAGCTCGCCGTTTCCCTTTAGTTGATTGACACGCCTTGACGCGTCTTGTGATTGTATTTAACTTTTTACATCACCCGCGTACAATCTCCATGTAATGATAAGCGAGACTAATTGACTATGAAACGTATGAACTCCCTCCTCCATAAAATCCTGTTCGCGGATGAAACTTATATAGACTTTTCATCTCCAAGAGCTGATATGTGCCCATAATTATGAAAGTGGTCTAAGTCATATATTTTTTGTTTCGAAATTACATTGAATTAATTTCGTCTGAAATAATATGACGTGAAATAACTGATAAACTCATTTTTTTTTTAATTTTGACAGACCACTTTCATAATTATGGGCACATATATCGACCAGCACCTTGTAGCGCTTTACTATTCGCTTTGCGAGAGATCTCTATCTCAAAATAAATTTGTAATACGTTATAAATAGTCTAATGTCATTACGAGAGAATTAAAATAACGATACAACAACACATGTAACAACCTATAACCTACCTATAACAACCTATAACCTATAACAATTATTTGTTTCGGATGAGATAATCCGTCCGGCGCCTACCATGTGCCTTGGAGTTATTTTTTATGTTTCTTGTGCAATATTACTTATTTTGTTAAAAACTATATTGGAAATTTTAAGTATATATTTTGCAATAAGCGGTCTATATAAATTTATGATAAAAAGATGACTTTTCCTATGTGCAATTACGTTTTGAAACAGAGAACTAAATTTTTCTTTTTTGATTACTTGTACCTTTGTTATTTATGTAATTTTCAATGAATATAGAAAAATTAGCGTCACTGTTTTATTCTCTATTTTGTCCTTAATACCCTGCTTTTTGAATTATGTAAATATTGCTTTTCGTTTGGTTTTTATGAGCCTTTTTCCAAATCCTAATAAAATCGTAAAATTCGGCCGGTTATCTTCGCATAAGCACCTCTTTTTCGCCCGGCACTAAAAGGGTTAAGGTGAAGTGAAACGCGTCGAGGAACTTGATCGACGTCGATAAAGCAGATTTTTCTAACATATAACCTGTCTAACATCTAATCTGTCTAATCTGTCTAACGACAGAAATTGACCATGTCCGGTGAAAATCTGCACGCAGGATCGGAGTGCCAACTTCCGAAATTCCTATTTTTTAAAGGACCTGTATATCCGCGATATCAAATTGACATAAAAACTCCTGCGTACTTTTTCTTTTTCACGCCGCGATAGTTTTCAAGAACGCGAATGACACGACCTACTTTCGGCGAAAAGACATCAAAGGTACCGCCGAGTAATGACCGTGCTCCTTCTGTCTTCTATATACCTCAGCGTCGTGAGAAGCATCAATTTTCTGAAATTATTTCTGTAAAGTGCCTGAGCAAGTGTAACCGTTTGGATTAAGGTGAAGTGAAACATGTCGATGAACTTGATTGGCGTCGATAAAAAACATTTTTCTAAATACCTACGTTACTGACATTCGTTTTTATGTTTATAGCTGTGTCGAGTTACGTTGGGTATTGTACTAAATGGCGTACTCCACCTGTCGTTTTCGTACAATAATTGTAAAGAAATCGAAGTAAAACTTGAGAAATCCCCTAGATTCATGGTTTCTGAGGCCCAATTAACTGCAGAGGGACTCCCTGCGCCATCTGTGATTTCCGTATCAAGTAAATTTTCACATTACCGTCGTTTTAGCATAGAAGCGCATACAACACTTTTTTGCCATTATCCCGTTCATATGCGAGTTTATCGACTACCAGAGTATTTTAAATTGTCGTAAAATAGTCCTGACCCTTTCTATTCTCATATCAGAGCCTTCGATAATTGTATATTGATCGAAATATGAGAGCTCGACGCCATTTTGGTCCTGGTCTGGGCTGAGTTAAAAAATTTGTTAAAAAAAACCCAAATTTTGAATGTGTCAGGACAATTCTTAGATGATCATTGTAAAGAATGATTGATGATAATTGTAAAGAACGATTGATGATAATTGTAAAGAATGATTGATGATAATTGTAAAAAACGATTGATGATAATTGTAAAGAATGATTGATGATAATTGTAAAGAACGATTGATGATTATTGTAAAGAAATCGGAGTAAAACTCGACAAATCCCCCTAGATTCACGATTTCTGAGGCCCAATTGACTGCGGAGGAACTCCCTGCGCCATCTGTGACTTCCGTATCAAGTAAATTTTCTCACCGAGACCTCGCATTACCATCGTTTTGGCATAGCAGCACGTAAGACACTTTTTCTGCCTTTATCCCGTTCAAATGCGAGTTTATCAATTACCAGAGTGTTCTAAACTGTCGTAAAATTGTCCTGACCCTTTCGATTCTCATATCAGAGCCTTCGATAATTGTATATTGATCAAAATATGAGAGCTCGACGCCATTTTGGCCCTGGTCTGGGCTGAGTTAAAAAATTTAAAAGTAAAACCCAAATTTTGAATGTATCAGGACAATTCTTAAATGATCATTGTAAAGAATAATTGATGATAATTGTAAAGAAATCGGAGTAAAACTCGAGAAATTCATGGTTTCTGAGGCCCAATTGACTGCGGGGGGACTCCCTGCGCCATCTGTGATTTCCTTTTGAAAGGATATCAAGATATACTCAATTAAGATTAAATCATACCCATTCGTTTTCCATGTTACAACTTTTTTCAAACTAAAATCATGTAACCTACTACGGCAAATAGCCAAAAGTGCTTAATAGAAATGACCATTCCCATTATCTTGTCGTCCCGATATCGTCAACCTACTTTTGTCAAATGTCCAAGCAGGCGTAATGGTTCAAATTAATTAACGCCGAAATGTCGAAATTCCCTGTAGGGCACAATAGTGTTCATGAATAATATGACCGACTTTCGGGCTGCCGACATCAAAGGTGCCGACAAAGGATGGCCACGCTTTGTCTTTAGTTTTTATACCAGGACAGCGTACGGTTTATGCAATTAATGTACGTCGGCGTTTAAGTCGCGTCTGGGTTTTAAAGTGATACTTGAGACGTGTTTTCATATCTTTTTTTTTTATGCCTTGTTTTTTTAACCGCGTTACATCCTAAGCATACACGCGTACACGTATACAGGACCCAATGTGGAAAATTGTTGAATGTGCCGTCAAAGAATTTAGAAGGAGAGGATCACATAAATTGCTTTTCACTTTACGTGGCCCCTAAAGTGCCCTTTTATGGCTAATTTTATATTCATGTGTTTGTTATTTACAGTATGGCGGCGCGAAATCTGCGCTCACGACTAGTAAACTAATTACAGTAATAATGAAGAAAACACCTTGTGAAGTTTTTCCTCATCAAGTTTGTTCTAGAGAACAATTTATGGGGTATTTCATTGAAATTTTTCGAAATAACTTCTTCACTTCCTTTTACGCTTTTTGCAAATTCGGTAAAATATTCCCATAAGAGAACGAAATGAAAACTTCGAATCAAGGTTCTCCATTATTTATTTCTCTATTATAAAGAGATTATAATTATACAGGGTGTTCCAGGACTCGCGAATACGAAATATATGACAATTTCAATTAAGGTGATGTAAAAGTGGCGTCGAAGAGATTTTGTTTAAAAAACTTTTCTCCCAACTCGGTTTACCGAATAGTTTGAAACTTTACACCGTGAATAGGAAGACTATAAGGAAGGTCCTGACACTCATGAAATTTCAATTCCTTTCAAATTTCTTTATAGGTATTTTAAAAATAATTTATAAAATATGAATTTTTGCGAGTTTCACTTAAAGCCATTCTGCTAACTGAAAATCTAGGAGTTCCAACGCAAGATCAACATATATACATACGTTCTAACCCGTGAATTCCCGCGTCAAGGTCGGTAACTCCGCCATTACGTGCCCTACCATATCGACGGGGATCGCCGGGGACAGTCAAAGGTGAGGAGTGTCGCTCTCCGTTATCGCGATGACTTACGTAGCGGTGAACTAGCTGAATACATATTATGTCTGTGGGGAAAGGATGGGGGCCAGAGCGCTGGAGGGGAAGGGAGGGGTAGGGAGGGGTAGGGAGGGGTAGGGAGGGGAGGACCGAGCGCCGCGAATCTTTCAAAGAAACTTCTAAAAGACCGCTCGGCTCGCCGCCCCCCCTCCACCACCCCTCGCGGCGGGAAGGGCAAGGGAGGGGAGGGCGGAAGGGTGCACGGAGGGAGGTGGGGGGGGGGGCAGTTCAGGGACGCGAGGTGCTCGATCGGGGCCCCGAGCGACATCCTTTGACACTTTCGAGCCTTTCCGATGGATCTTGGCCCGAGATTAAAAGACAAGGCTCCGCGGCCGGATGAAAGGGAAACTATAATCGAAGGTCGCACCGGGTAGGCGTAAATGGAGCACTTTCGAGGGCACTTTCGGAGGTGGCTGGCGAGGGTGGATTGTTATTGGCGTCGTTTTGGGGATGGGAGGGAGGGAAGGGGTGGAAGGGGGAGGGTGGGATGACGATTTTCGGTGCCTCTTTGTGGGGGCTGCGAGCGGTTGTTGGGTGGATGCGACGTTTTGGAGCGATGTTTCCCTTCCGATGGTGAATCCATGACCGATGGTGGGGTTATTGTTAGCATGGGGGTGTTGGGGGGAATTGTCGGAGGGAAGATTAATTAAGATATAAATGGCGGTGAGAAATTCAATCGGCGTTAATATAATGAAATTCAGGTACTCCGTTTTTGGTGGTAACGCCATTTTGGATACTGATGTGGGAATATAAGCTGGCGAGACTTGTTACCCATACCTAGGCTACCCATGAAGTGGAATATACGTAAATTAATCATTTAAATTAAGTATATAGGTATAGCAAATATATATATCATCTATCATCCACCTAAAAAAATATCTTAAGGATAGGTATAAATATCTATGTCTATTGTAGATGAAAACCCACTATTGATCTACGAATATCTACTTATCTCTTGTCGCATAGAAAATATATAATAGCTCTAGTAGACATCTACCAAAGGTTATTCAATATCGTTGAAAATACGTTTAGAAATATAAAAAGACATCTCATGTAACCTAACATTTGTCATACACATGTCTGCGTAGCTGTACTGAACAAGTTCTTAAACAAACTCTACTCAAAAAGTGTTATGAAATTCATTCATTTTACAAATACATATGAATATCTATAGACCATCTATTGTAGATATATACATATATACATACATACATATATATATATAAGACTTTTCTATTATGTATATAATAGAAAATATATATATACCTATGTTAAACTGTCCCGAGGACAATAGATAAACGAAGAATCTTCCGTCTCGGTACTTTACCGGAAGTTCGCTACGCAGATTTCACAAGACTTTTGACACAACAAATTCAAGCGACAATCAAAATAGTTAAAGACATACAAAAAATATGTTTCTTTTTTTTCAATAGAAAATTGACCTTTTTTGAGGTATCTGTCTTAACAGAGGAATAAGAATTCCCTTTCTTCCTAACAATAGTGCGAGTGGTGAAGGACGTGCAGAAATTTCTTTTTTTTCTTTTTTTTCAGTGGAAGTTCATTCATCTTGAGGTATACCTTTTTCACAAGAAAAAGATAAAATATGTTGTACCCTTGGCAAGTGAGAATTTACGGAAAATCTTGGAGACGAAGACATCTAACCTGACCTAACCTCCTCCTTTACGCATCCCCACGAATCTTTTCACCCGCAAAATTTATACGATAAGTATGATGCGAAAAAAGGTAAAGAAATTTGTTTTTCTTTTTCTTTTATTATTTTTTTTTTTTCAAATGGAGTTGATTAATTTTGTAGTATTTGTCGTTTACAATAAAATACTACGATATATTCTGCACTTGCCTAGTAATTGGATACTATCGGCACCATTAATCTCCCCGTAAATAATACAAAACCATCAACAATCCTGTACACGTTATTGAGGATCAGTCATGAGTAATACATCCTTAGGATTCCTCTAATCATACACTTAAAATAATAATGAGTAACTTCTTCGTTCTCGTTTCTCTATAAATCAATCAAGAACCTCGGTAGAGTGTCACGCCAAATAGCATGTGCGAACGGTATAAATAATCGCTCGTTACACGCCTTCCTGAAGCGTGTAAACAAAATACTCGTACAATTGTTAACGATGATTAAACACGTAAATATAAAATATAAAACACTAGCAACGACGCGACTTCGCTCGCAATATGTGCAAATTAATAAAAACACATTTTATCCCTTTTCACCCCCTGAAGGGTTGGTTGGGTTCAAAATCCTGAAATTGTTTTTTAGGCATTTGTACGTGTACTCTTTTTTAAAAGTAATCACCAAATCGATATCTGAACGTGCTTGAGATATAAAAAAAATTTTTTAAATCACATTTTACTGCGTTTGAATTTCGAAAAATCCCTTTTTACTACGCATCTACCTTGCAAAATGAACATAACCCCAACATTTCACGTTTGTGACAAAATTGTGCGTATACTTTTTTTAAAAATAATCACCAAATTAATATCTGAACGAGCTTGATATATAAAAAAAAAATATGTAAAAACACATTTTACAGCGTTTGAATTCCAAAAAATCCCTTCTTACTGCGCATCAACGTTACGAAGGAAGCTAACCCCAAAATTTCACGTTTCTATCCCCAGTGGTTCAGCTTGAACAATGAGTGAGTCAGTCAGTGATCGATATCCAGCATTTATTCGCATAATAGACAGATTTGACAATACCTTTCGTGAAGACTCCATGACGCTGATCTTCGACCGGGCACTTTTCCTCGTCTCACAGTCGGCGACAAGTTTTCCGCGCGCACCTAACCTCACTTTCCGTGGGGCGACCACGGCGCCGCCACCGGCGCGCACCCGCCAACTTTAAAGGTCGAATCGTTGCGACACCGCCATTACACTATCGTTTACACTGCAATTTGTTCCACCTCGTAATTCATGATCGCGGCTGGCCGGTTTATTTTCTCGCCTTCGCCGCGCTTCGCCCGATCGCCGCCAGGAGCGCTTCGTTCGCCCTGGATCCAAGATGGCGGCTCGGCTCGATCATTACCGCGCTTCCGCGTTTTATCCCACTCCTCGTCCGAGTTTATCGATGTTTTATCGCGTCGTTAAACCGCTCAACAGCCTTCCGAGCTCTACCTGGATCTCAATTCTACTAGTTTCGTCGAATCGGAAAATCGCACCCCAATCCAAGATGGCGGCTCGACTTCCGTGTCTCACTTCAGCGTTCACCGAACTCGTTTATGTACCACTATAGGACGTTGATCCCCGTGCCGATCCTCGATTCCACTATAAAATTGACTCCACAACAATCCTCGATGCAAGGAAAACTGGCGATGAAAACTATAACTGGTATATCTCGATGTTAATCCATCATTAGCACTGTTAACAACAACGGCGTCGCTTTAAGGACACCAATGGCGTCCGATTTTCCCCTATGATCGCCTTCTAGGTTCCCTCAACTCAACGGTGGAGGAGAAGGATGAGTTTTCTCGGAAGGCCTCTACCTCCTCGACGCTTCGGAAACTCTTTCAAAGGCCCCCCACTGTATTATTTATATCCCCATAAATAATCCCTAGGCGATCCCTAGGTGAATTTTCTCGATCTCCAAAACTCCGGCTCCGTGGGGTTAAAAATACTCCCCGAATATTAAAAGAAAACACTGGGGTCAGGGGTTAGGGAGAATTCCCCTAGGATTTTCGAGACGCCGGAGGACGTCACTTGGAGAAGACCCTCGATGTGGGCAATTTTTGGCTATTCCCTCCCGTTTGCCCGGCGAGGAACTATTTAAGGACGACTGTTCTTCCCGGGATATTCCCCTAGGACTTCTACCGAGGGGATGGACAATGTCCCTATTGTCTGGTGCCACGTAAATTCGGGTTCTGGCCCCCTTTGGAAGCGGCAGACTTCACGGCATTCCGGGCATCGAAGTCACCGAGCCGAGTGCACTTGCAGCTGCAGTCAGGCGTCGGTTCTCCGGATTAGAGTAAACGGAAACATTTGTAGACGTTTCCTGTATGTCCTGATGTCGAGCTTCTTCAGACTTACTGATAAGAATCCTTTCAAAGCTCTCTTCGAAGCGTCTTACAGCCATCCGCAAATTGGGGAGCACATAAAATCCCTAGATTTGTAAAAGCTAGATCCTTTCTACTTCGTCCAAGCTCCTTCGTGGTATTCGTAAAAACTGAATATTCCCTAGTTTAGAATACCACTCCTAGGATAATTTTTCCTGTTTTTCTTCAAACAGTTTCGACGGTAAGTCGTGCAATCTTCTTGATCTCGTTTTCACGATAAACCTAGATTAAGCTAAATCCAAATCTGGAGATATCCTGCATTTATTTCCTTTAATGGAGTCGAAATCTTTCTAAACACTGACGCACTGGAACTGAGACGGAAGCACTAATATAATTCCCTAGATAGGAAGTATCAAAATATATCCTTCGGGGTCTTGGATTCGGACGGAGTTTCTTCATGCACTGAAAAATCTTCGACAGGAAATCCGTGGCTCAAAATGGAGTAGATTCACTGCACCTTTTCTGGTTCCAACACTGCGCTTCACTGTATTCCTAATTTTCTCCCTAGACCACGCCCATCGATTTCAGTATCCACGTGGTCCTTAAAAAATTCCCTCTTTTTCTCGTGGCAAAATATCTTCCTAGAACGACGCCCTTAAAATCCAAATAAATTGACTTTTATTCCACTTCTCTGGATCAAATCCTACTTGGCTGGTGATTCCCTGATCCTGGTTTCGCACGATAATAAAATATCTCCCTAAAACGATACACCACGACTTGAAGCAGCTTGGTTCTCGTTTCCCAGTTCCACCAGGTTCAATTGTGCCTCGCAGATGATCCTCGTTTAGGGCGTTGATAAAATATCTTCCGAAAGCGACACACAACGTAGAGGAAGCAGTTCGATTCTTGTTTCGCAATCCCACCAGGTTGAATTGTGCCTTGCAGATGATCCCCTGATGCTCGTTTAACGTGTTGATAAAATATCTTTCAAAAGCGACACACAACGCAGAAGCAGTTCGATTCTTGTTTCGTAATCCCACCAGGTTCAATTGTGCCTCGTAGATCCCAATTCCCGTTTTGCACGTTGATAAAATATCTCCCTAAAACGATACACAACTTGAAGCAACTCGGTTCTCGTTTCCCAGTTTCACCAGGTTCAATTGTGCCTTGCAGATGATCCCCCGATCCTCGTTTAGCGTGTTGATAAAATACCTTTCGAAAGCGACACACAACGACGAGGAAGCAGCTCGGTTCACGACTCTCTAACCCGAGTCCAGTCGAGCCGAGCTCGCGATCCTATCCGGCCCAGTTTCCCTCACCCTAACCGATCAACAACATCGCCGACTTCCCGAAGTCGTCCTGCCTCTCGCCAAGTAGGGACCAGCACCGGGGGTTCGTGCCCTGGGAGGCCGCGGGGCCTCGAGGTCGATAAACGAGGGAGCGTATTTATCCGCGGCGATCGGAATCGCGGCGTCGACTTTCCCCTGTAGCCGCGGCGCGATAGGCCCTGGCGCGGCTCCAGCGGACAAAGACACAAAGCGTGTGTCTTTGGGAAAGCGCGCGATGGGACTGAATCGGTGGGCACGGTCACCATAAAGCCGAGGCTGGGCGAGCCAGCTGTCGGCTTCTCTTCTCTTCCCTGCCCCTCCCCCGGCCGCGGCCGGCACTTTGAACGAACGCACCGCCCCCCTCTCTCTCGCGCGGCCGACCGACCGCCGCGCGCCCTCTCGCTCCCTCCTTCTCTCGTCCCTTCCGACAGACCCAAGGCATGCCGACCGAGCCGGGACAAAAAATGGCGGAGGGTCCCGGGAGGGGGCAGACAGAGATGGAGGGATACCCGACCGCCGCCGAGCAGGTATAAGGGCGAATTCTCGGGAGGACCTTTAAACGATCGTCTAAACCGGCCTAACCTAGAAGTAGGGTTTCGGTCGGCGAGGCTCCGCGACCACGTGACGCGGACCCCTGAACTCCCGGCTCTTCCGGCTAGCCGACCCTCCGATGGAACCGACACTGTGCTGCGCCAGCGCCACGCTTTGGCGGCGGATACGACGCGAGTTAAGGTGATGCGAATGTGGCATCGAAGAGGTTTCGTTTATAAAACTTTTCTCCCACCTCGATTTACCGAATAGTTTGAAACCTTGCAACGTTAATAGGGAGCCTATAAGGAAGGTCCTGAAACTCATGAAATTTCAATTCCTTTCAAATTTGATTAGAGGTATTTTAAAAATAGTTTATAAACAATGAAATTTCCCGAGTTTCAGGACCTACTTTAGGGTCTCCAGATTCACATTTTAAAATATGAAGCGATTTGAGACCACCAGCTCGTAGAAAAGTTTTATGAACGATTGAGCTTTCGGATGCCTCTTTCACATCCCCTTAACCGGCCTGTAGGCGCGAGTTGCTCGGCTTGACGCACGATTTCGTATAGTTTTTGAGGTGAAGCGAAACCCCCTTCAAATCAGTCGATTCGAATACTACACTTTTTTTTCAGGGTATTGGACCAAACTGTCCGAAACTTTGACATATCACTCCTGATCATCTAAGAATTGTCCTGACACATTCAAAATTTGGATTTTAAAAGAATTAGAGAAAAAATTTTAATCGTTAAGGTGAAGTGAAAGCCCCCTCGAATCAGTCGGTTCGAATAAAACACTTTTTTTTTAAGGGTATTGGACCAAATTATCCGAAACTTTGACACGTGACTCGTGATCATCTAAGAATTGTCCTGACACATTCAAAATTTGGATTTTGAAAAAAAATATTTTAACTCAACCCAGACCAGAACCAAAATGGTGTTGAGCTCTCTCATACTAAATAATA